>NW_028277176.1:1820833-2124305 GCF_051122295.1 Plectrocnemia conspersa | reverse complement strand
ATTATACAATTTATTTTAGGTTAATTTAATATTTTTTTAATCGTAGTTGCAACTTTATAATTCATTTTGATACAGTCGTGATTTATGGCAGATGTGCGGTGGTCATATATTTTTAAGAAAAGTTGTTGAAGATTATGTTGTGGCAAGTATTGGATTTAAAAGGTGTAACAATGAATTTAACAAAAATACAATATGAATTGAACAAAAATACAATAAATTAATAATTTTGAAATATAAAGCCTTAGATTTTTAATAATAATTTCAACACTATTATAACCTAGTGGTTGAACAATTTTTTTCTACAAAGTTGAACAAAAAATAAACAAAGTTGAAAAATGCGATAATTTAGAGAGGACAGTCTCTTGTATATTCTCTACTAAATATATAATTAGAATATCTTTGCAAGACGACTGTTATTCAAACATTGTGTAAATGTGGCAATGCTGTATTTTTTATGGAATGCATAATTTTGACATCAACTGTATAGAAATAAGCAGTTCCTTTTATTAGGTCCAAAATGCTTAAATATGCAATTAACCTGCGCATTTTTATAATATAGATAATAAACACACCTACATACTTGTAATACATCATTTATTTAAATATTATATTACCGTGCTTAGGTTACAGTAGAAGTCCGGTCTGGCCAACCGACAGGGCTTCGCCCTTACATGGTCGGTCCCTAGACGCATCTGCCCATTGTGTTTATTTATTAATTAGCGAAGCTATAATAATATGAATTTTGGATTTATTTATTTTTTTGTAAGAGTTTTGAATAAAATAAATTTTTATATTTGATTAATTTTCGGAATCTTGTTTTTAAGTGAAAAATTATTTTATTCACGAAAAATTAACTTAGATTTTTTGTAGCGAAATAAATACGGCGACCATTGAAACTTTTGTGGACTACGTATTCCTGTTAATTTTATTGTTAAAAATGAATGTTTGGATATTTTTCAATATATTCATTCTTTAGTTTTTGTTCTTTACTGTTATTATATTATTGGTTTACATTAATTAAGGTACAGCCTAGCAATTGTATATTATTTAATTTAAATTTTCTATTTCTAATTTATTTTCCTGAAACGGGTTTAAGTTTCAGAGTAAATTGTAAGACTAAAAATGTATTACACTTGTTATTTGTGAGTTACGAAAATTATTTGCTTACAAGTTAAAAAAAGGAGATTTTAAAATTGATTTTGTAAAATGGGAAGACTGTGGACGGTATGTTTTTATTTTATTTTCCCATCATATAGTTCGAAAGAATTTAAGTTCCAACTTTTATTCAAGCAGTTTTTGCCTAACTTAAGAAACATGAATTCAGAACTTTACCATACTTCGATTCATGATAACCATCAGGGCTTTGCCCTTGTCCAGTTGGGGCCTCAGATGTATTTTATTTTAGTAGCTGTTTATTTTTATACAAGTTTTGATGAATAATATACATAGAAATCTGGTTTTTAAACTAAAAATTAACTTTATGCTAAATAATTATTAACTTAAATAGCCATTAATACAACTTTTGCAAGCCACATTTGACACCTTATTTAATTGCTAAAAATTGGAAATTTACAATTTATTTCTCTTTAACCTATAAAATATTGTTATATTCTTGGCTGATAATATTACTGATATATGATACTTTATATATAAATATTGTTCATTTCTTTTTTTTTCTTACAGTATATTCAATCCTACACTGCATAATATTAAACCCTCTTTTCTATTTGGTCAAGTGTATAAATTATGTATTAATGACGCAAATTAATTGTAAAGGAGTTTCGATCTAAACACGGTTACTCTTAAAACCGATAATAACTTGTGTGATTTTGAAATAATAAATTATGAAGTACTGTTAATAAGTAATTTATTCGAACAGTAAGTAATGCTTGTAAAGTTAAATACGATATTCTAAACTATTATACAAATCAAAATTATAATATATATTAATTCAAGTTCTTCGTCGAGGGGGCGAGACATAGTCAGTCGAAGTATAACAATTAGTAAACCCATGGGCATTGAACTTGATCGGTTGCTATCATTGCTGTAGCGTTTAGTTGAACGTTATGACTTTGTGCAATTACTGTTATATTTACAGTAGTATTTGTGATCGTCCTTGCACGAGTTACGTACCATACATATTCTAAAAGCAAAATAAAAATATATGTTATTAAAAGTTTTAGTAGACGTAATTAAAGAAATATTTTACCTGAACGTGTAAATCCAAGAATGTCGAAACAGTAATAAAGCAGCGCATAATTGTTGTAATCAGTATCTAAAATCTGCACATTCCGAGATTTGTAAGTCCAATTAAAGGTTCCACTAATTATTCCTTCGTTTACATTCGGAAAGGTAATTGGTACGTAATACGTTGACTCGTAACCTCCTCTTAAAATAATATAAAATATATTTAAAATTAACAAAAAAACTGTAGATGAACTACAAAATAATTAAGAACAATTACGATATATTTTGCCTCCAGTATGCCATTGTGAATACATTAGAGGTATTTGTATAAGTAGTCGTAATACACTTGTCCGGTGATTGGTATGGATTCATATATTTAGAATTCTCGTACCATTTTCCCAAAAACTGAAAGAAAATATTTTTAATTAAATCCATACATCTATTATTCTATTTAAAGTAATTTATTTTATACACGAATAGCCGTTACAACAATAACTACGTGCATTAGTATAATAGTAAAAGGCTAAATATTTAGTAGCAATTAATTAAGTATTTAGTGGTTTGGAATTATTGTTTTTATACTTAATAATAAATTTAATTAATGAATACGAGTACTAAAGTAAATGACTATTAAAAATATTCTTACTAGGGTCGCATTAAATCCACTTTTAGTAGTTGCTGCAGGGCAATAACCAGAACTTATTTGTTGCGCATTTGCAGCTACAGCAAACAATGCTAAAAGGAAGCAGTACTTGAAGATCATCCTTGTATATTTTTCTGGCAATTTAATTGTATAAATGTCGTATACTGTTAACAGTTAACAGATGGAAGAGAAGTAAATAATATAGCAATAATCATCTATTTATATGAATTTAATTGCACGTTTTTTGAGTGTGATGACAAAAATTACAGTTTTTTAAAGACAGAAAAAAAGTAAAATTACGATGAAATTTAATTGCATTTAACGTAAACGTATTAAAAAATTCATTAGAATAAGTAAAAATAAACAATGATAGTTTCAGTGATCATACAATAATTTATTTTAACACTAATTTAATAATAAACTATTGTATAATTTTTCTCTATATAAAAATGCAGTTTACGTGTATTTTATGCGCTGGTTAATTTTAGCGCTGCTCTTTTTAATTAAAATATAAATTTACGAAAAATACTATATAAATAAAATAAATTAAATATTTAATAAACAGATTTTATATTTGCTTTATACTATTTTTATACTAATTTTCTGGACAGCATAGAAATTTTATGTAAATAGATATATGTATTTAAATATGTGTCAGGCTCATTAATTGAACCATTAATTAAAATATTACTGACAGTTTTGCGCAATATTTTCGTTGTTTTCTATTATCCGTTATTATCAGCGCCTTTCTTTTAGGAGCGTTGGGATACGATTCGCTGAGTTCTCACAGAAAGTTGTATGTCACTAAGCATTTCTTCAAATTACTGAAAGATGCTGTCGACAATCCAGCTATTCTCGAGGAGTTCTTGTTTTGGGTTCCAGAACGTTTTCGAGAATCACGATCGCATCCTCTTTTGATGGCCATTGGGGCTAGGATATTCGCACTTTCCGACTCGCCTATCGTTGTGGCCATCCGGTTCCTTAATACGTTGGCATTACGCATTGATCTGTTTAATGTAAGCTACGAGGAGCTGGTCCAGTTCGTATCATTTAATTTTGATATTTTGTGTAGTATTTTAATTATATACATATTTTTTGTGTATTGAAATAATACAATTATTTTTATTGACCATAATGACGCATTGGGGTAACCTAATAGGTTACGATGGTCTTAATTTAATTTAAATAAATACTGACATTCACTTCGGAATGTAAGATTCGTACAAATTTTATCTAATAGCAGGCTGAACCCACTTCAGACCGTCCAAGATCACAAAAGCCGCCGCTTCTCTCTTCGCACCATTTGGTCCAGCTCAACGTTCGGAATCTAGAGTTGAACCTGCTTCGGAGATGCTTGGGGCTCTTAAAAGCATACAATGTAATCGTAACGTATAACTAACATATTATACGTGAAGATTTGAATTATTAAAAATATATAAGTAATCTATAACTTTGTTTTAAAAAACAAACAAAAAACACATTTGCTATACCATATTGTTAAAAATATAAATTAAAAATAAACCATACCCAAAACCCTATACAAAACGATGCCTTAATTTGAACATATTACCTAGTATCGGAAGAATATAATCAATTATACTTAAATTAGCGTATTTTCTCGAAGTTTACAACCCCACTTTTAAATAATATATACCATCATAATAAAAATATGTTTATTAGTGTTTTTACTGCAATTTTAATTTTAAAAAATGTAAACTTTGTCTAGTTTCATTTTTTTCATTAAAAATGACGTTTGTAATAAGATACGAAAACAATGCAAATTTTTTAACTAAATTATAAAAAATTATATTTATATTCTTTCAATGACGTAGGTTAATATACAGTGTTATAAATTTGCTCATGATAACTATTTTTGTTTTAATGTAGCGAATTTAATTCTAAAAAGTACATTTTCTATTAATTTTAATTTGCTTTGACGCAATCAAAAAATTAAGAAAATTGAGCAGTTATTAACATATATTTTCTGAGAACGATGTATATACAAGAGGTTTTGTCAAAGAGAAAATAAAAATGGCTATTACAATATAGATATAAAATTATAAGCAGATCAAATAAATAAAACTTTCAGGGGCACATAAAAATCGGTAGTTGTTTGTATCATTTTTTTATACTATGTACTATTTATACTACCATGAACAGAAATTTTAAATTCTCGATGATATTTTTTATTTCTCTAAAAATAAAGATTCTCATTTTCACTTCTCAATTTTTTTGATAAGTAAAATAAATATATATAATATGTAATTTTGATTATATTGCTTATCATTGTAGATATCTTCATAATGTTGATGAACATAAAGCTGATCAATTGCTAATTAACGAATGTTAATAGGATGATAATTTGTTATAAGGGACGCGAATAATCAATGGACAAAAAAAGGATACATCTATTTTGATTGATTATTTTAAGATTTAGAAAGGTGTTTCGGATTCCCGTATTTATACCTAAATCTAGAGAAAATTATCAATAACATCTGTTGCTACTTTGAATTTTTAATATTTCGATAATGATTCAAAAAATCTTTTTAGACTATTGATAAACGTGATTTTAGTTCACATACAGGGAAATTTTATGACGTTACTCTGAAAAGCCTTCATAAACTTTTGAAATCTGCCGATTCTCACGCAGAACGGATTCTTATTATCTGATTGATAATGTAGAGTAGTTAGGAAAATCATAAACAATTCTTTATCATTTAAATATTACTTCTAATAAAAATTAATTTTTAATTTTTATGATAATATTTTTAAATAAATACACGTTTATTCAGAATAAAAATTGAAAAAACTTTTTTATTTAAACTGAAATTTTTTTTTTTTATAATAATAATATTATGTAATCCCAAAATGAATTGCTACTTTTTATTGTAATTTTAACAATCAGTCAGGATTTAGCCATTAATATCTGAGTTGTAATTTTATTAAATCTGTGTTTGTGACATTAAGATTCCACATTCCGATATTTAAAAAAAATTAGACCTCAAATTTTTTACAAAGTGAACGAAATTACATATTATATGAATTTTCTAAAAACAATTCTATATCTATGGTCACTAAAACATTTGTGAATTGATAGAAACAATTTACAAATATGTGCTGTAGTAACAATAATTGATAGAAATTTAAAAAAAACCACTAAGGTCCATATGTAATTCGAACCCAGATCATTGAAGTCGATAGCCAGAGACTTACACATTTGTGTACCACTGTAAGGTTATATCTCATCTACCTTATTATCCGGACTTTGACCGGAGCATAAATCTTTTTTTTATTACAAACGACCATATTAAATAATACATTTTTTTTGATGTACATATTTTAGACTACTTGTTCTCGTGATATTTTATATTTTATATTTATATAGCAAAAAAACACTCAATATTTTTATATACATCATTTTAATTTAGAAACATACTGTATATAATAAGAATTGCATATTTTTGCGATGATGACGTTAACAAAAAAAAAACAGAAAATGTGTGCAATGTAAAAGTATTTGAGTTTTACTATTTAATTGCTTTTAAATTACCACATTATAATATCATCGGAACAATAGTTTATTTCGGTTCTTAGTCGCCCAAAGAGCAGCTTTTCGTAGAAAACTACTGAAACGAAAGTGCAGATTCAATTAATCCCAAGGATGCTGTATCCTATTGAAATGAGTTTAACCACTACAACTATATTTTAAATTTATAAGTAAATCAGTTTTAATCCAACTTTTTATTTAATCGACACCAGTTTTTCACTATATTTTTTATAACTAAATCCATTTTTATGGCTTAAAACTGTCCCTGTTTTATCTGCTAGGATGAATTTTCTAAATTTAATTGAATTTAAAAATATTGTTAAAAAAATGATATCAAAAATAAAATAATCGCAACATTTTAATCAATTAAAAAATTAAAAATCAATTAAAAAAATTGAATTATTAAAAAGTTTTTGTAATTTAATTTTAATATCAAGATGAAAGTAAATATTAATCTATAATTTTATATATATAGTGTCAAATATATAGTTAGCTTTAAGCCATAAAAATTCTTTAAGCGACCTTTTTAAGAGAAAGATATAAGAAAATATATTTATGGCGTTGAAAATTCTGTAAGTTTTATTGTTGGTAAATCAATTACTTCCAGGTAGCTTGTAAATAATCATAAATAATTTTAAGATTGATAGCGATTTTTTGTTGTATAAATTCAATGCATTCTAACATTACCTTTAAAAAATATATAAGGTAGATTTCTTAAGAAATATTATATATACATGGCAAAGAAACATTATGTGGGATATAACGAGATTTAAGAACACAATAACTGCTATACTTTTAATTATAATAAAATATGTTTTATCTAAATATTTCAACAACTATTCAGCTGTAACTATTTGCAATTGCGGCTATTCAAAAAAAAAATTTTAGTGTTTCTAATATTAAACTGCAATAAATTTTAATTTAAAAAATCCAACCGTTATAGACAGTAAGAATTATGTATATTTATTTACGTGTTTTTAAGATTTTTTAAACAAAATTATTACAAAAAGATTTAATATTTATCCCATTATTATAAAATACAATTAAAATAATATTAAATTTTAATTTTACTTCAATTTATATTTTTAGCGTTTTATACCTACATATTTATTTCTTTAACTTGTTTTTAGCATAGTTATGATTTTTTATTTTTTTAATAGCTGCTATTAAATTATTTATTTTATTAACGTCTTGCTATGATTCCTTTCTAACTAAAAATTCACATATTTGATCATTATTGTGGAATGTTTTGAGAATACAATTACTATCGCAGTTTTAATTATTTTACCTTAAAACTTGTTTTAATTAATTAGCTAACCTAATATTATTTTTTGTTTTAAAATGGCCGCTGGTAATAAAAAATCGTTACATTGTCAAGAAAAAATGGAAAAAATTACATTTATGTGGATTATTTTTGAGAACCATATAGCTGTCGTAGTTTTAATTGTATTGCCATTATATTTGCTAAAAACAGACAATTCTTCAATATCCCATTTAAATTCATTAATCAGCCTGATCCATAATCTATTATCCAAATGGCGACTATTGAAAAAATTAAAAAACCATAACTTAGTTGAAATGCATTGTGATTTTTATTTTTGAGGCTTACAAAAAAAATATGTTTCTTTTATATTATATTATATTGTTATTTATTAATATTTAATTTTGCACAAAATTTTTAAATCGATCATCAGAGATGTGATTTCTACCAAAATTTCGAGTTCACAAGTGTTTCTATTATAAATATATGTATAGAATTTACGATTACATTTTTATAATATATTACAGATGGAAAGAATTACAAAAGAAAAAAATACAAGCGCAATAAATTTCACGTTCTACAGTAAAATAAAAATATGTAAATATATTCTAATATTAATATAAAGTGATAAAAAATTAAAAGAAAGTGTTAAAAATTTTATGCAGTAAAATAAGTGTTTTTTTATTTTATGTTGCGTATTTAAAATTAATTTTCTCTATTAAGTCGTAATACGAAATATTTTTATTAATATTAAATATTTTTTACTTTGCAAGGACAGAATATTATTTTTATTTTAAAGTTTCTTATATTTTTGTGTAATTTTGTGCTTTTTTTAAATTATTTTAATGTGTATCATACGTAAATTACTAATTTCATTGTGACATTTAAAATACACCTTTTTTATATTTATTGTATTATACAAATGTAAAATTGATGGGTTAACTGTGACTAAAAAATTTAAAATTACTGCAAAGTGAATTTTTTGCCTTTTGTAATTTTTTCATTGTGTATTTCTTTTAATGTAATTTTATTACATATTTATTTTTCTTTGTATAATTCTGTTCATTTTTATTTTTTCCTGGTGTAATTTTTCTCATGTTATTTCATTCTGACGCAGCGAGAGTCAATAGCGGCATTTATTAAGCGCTCAGAAAAGGTTAGTGCCGATTCCAACTGTACGCTTGTAGACTATAGACCAAATTTCTTGGCCTTAATCGTTCGATGAAAAACTTGGTCTTAACAACTAATTTAGCAGCTAATTTATTATTACTATATACTAAATTCTACATTTTTTGATTAAGTTAATTTATTAAAATTTTACTGAACCCACTCTACATAATGTAATGCATGTAAGGAAGGAATAGCGTATTTCGTAACGTCTAAAACTAGTAAATCTGATGTTGTGGGTTCGAGCTCCGGCAACGGCACTCGAATTTTTATTTATAAAAAAATGCGTTTTTATAAAAAAAATCGGCCTCTTACACATAATAATTCATAATTATTAATATAGATGTGACCGATTATATGATTAATACTTACTTGATTGACCTACTCAGTTGGTACAGATTTACCTTGATGTATTTGCGCTATGGGCTTACGCCTGTCAGGTTACAACGGATAATTTAATAAAATAAATAAAAATAATGTCTTCTTAATTAGATATTTCAATTCTGATGGTGGTTTCATTTTTATTATTAAAAATAATTATTGCTACATAAAAATATCATAAATCGTCATTTTTAAAACCATACATATTATGAATAAATCATTGCAATCATGTTACTTAATTCTAGCATATTTTTGAAATTTAAGGAGTTACACCAGATTTTTCAAAATCTATCAGTAATCATTTTAAAATATTCCACTTTAATCTCAACGAGCTTTTTCTCTTCTTGTGTACTTTGCCATTGGAGGAACGTTGTCAAAAGTTACAGTTATTAAGTAAAGTAAGTTATATATTGAAAAATGTCAATAATTTAAGAACCCAGCAGTTATTTGCTTTGTAGATTATACAAAGGTATTTGCTTGTGTAAATAGTAATTAACATTTCACAGAGACTACAACTTACCATATTATGGGATGTATTTTAGTACATCTCTAAAGATGAAGAGTAGTAGTATCTTAGAAACGTCATAGTAAGTTTTCGATGACGTCCGAAGTCAATTATAAAAAAAATCATACTAAATTATTGATTCATAATACATCATTTTCATACCTAATATTACGCCTTTAGTTACTAATTATTATAAATATAAAACATAACATATATGCAAACAATCAATAAACATGAATTCTGTAAACTGCTATCTATATTATATTTAATTTATAGATTTACACTTTTGTGTGCTTATTATATTTTAAAGACATCATAAGCTTATGTGTGTTGATTTATTATTATAATTTATTGAAAATTATTTTGTACTTAAATCCTTTTCAGAACTAATATAATGCTTGTTAGTATTATTTGTTATTAATAGCAACATTATTTATAAATCCTGTATTTTTATTTTTATAAAAATATCATTTTAAAATAATATACACACAATTAAATAATACATAATAAAATTCCATCCAATTCAAGATCTATAACTTTGGGAAAATATTTTCCGTAAGGGCATATAAGTCATAAGAGTTAGTAAATCCAAGGGCAATTCCATTGCTCTTTTACGATCATTAATGTTATGTTGTATTACAATATTTGTTTCAGCAGGTCCGTTTGTGAGCCACCTGGATCAAGACACAAGCCATGCATATTCTGAAAATAAAATCAAAACCATAAGTTTATGCAAATTAACATTACATTACCGAATAAAATAGCTTACTGAATCGCACAAAGCTAATTACGTAATTAATATCCAAAACCAAACCTTTTAAACGTCCAATTAAAATTTCCACTGATTGTTCCTTTACTTAGATTATTTATACATAAATTGATATTTAATACGATGTGTTAACCCCGTTCCTAAAAATGATTTAATTGAAGAATGTATTATAAAATATATAAAATAATTACGATATATTTTACTTCTATTAAGTCATTGTGTACATACCATAATTATTTGTATACGTAGTAGTTATATACTTATAGATTCATGTATTTTTAATTAACTAAAAATAAATATTACAAGTAACACAAAGTCAAATTTAACAAAAATCGACTGCTGATAAAAATTATACTTTACAAATACACCGACCCAAAAATTTCTTCATGAAAAACGGTGCTCGCAGATAAAAAAAACAGCTTATATATATTATTGTAAACCAATAAATCTATTTACGAAATATTATATAAAAAAACGATTTGATTTTATAAATACATATATTAAAATTTCACATTTGCAAAAGATTTTGTATTGTTATTATATTTATAAACATCTTCTATACAAAGCAATAGGTTACAATAACTATGTACACAAGTTGTCGAGACAACTTTACAAGCAATAGGTTACAATAACGATTTTATTTAAATTTAATATGGTTTATTTGTTATTTTTTTAAATAAAATAAAATATAATAATGTAAATAAAAAATAAGTTACTGTAATATCTAAGATAACTTAAAATATTCTTACTCCGATTGCGTTGAATGGTGTTTTTTTAGCTACTTTTTGTAGAGCAAGAACCAAGACTAATAATCTTGGTATGTGCAGCGACAGCAAACAAGATCATTGAGTATCCATAGTTAGAAAACATGATAGTTTCTTGACACTTTGTCGATTTAAATAAATTTCGTATACTGTCAATTATTTGATAGACATGAGTGTATTAATTTACTTGTGAAATCGCATGAATTTATTTAATTATAATTTTATATTATTAATTCCTATTGTTCTAAGTCGAGATATCCGCATAAATAAATATAAAGAATTTTTTTTATAAATAATACACGTTAACACTAAAATACCAAAGTTATTATTTTACTAGAACAAGAGCACACAAAGTTTTACAAAAAAAAATTCTTAATATTTTAAAAGCTCTAAAAAAATATATATATAATTAAAACCCATATGAAAGACAAGAAAATGTAAGATTAGAACTCTAATAACTATTTAGTGATAAGCACAGGTGTAAATTCTATATTATAGAATATGTACCTTGTAAGGTTTTCAAACCCTAAGAGGTGTGATTTTGCAATTAGAAAGACGCAGTTAGAAATTCGTAATAATTTATTAGATTATATGTATTATTATATATTATCCATAATGAAAAATATATTTAGTTCAAACACAAAAAAATACAATTGAATCATATTGCTCCATTTTACTTATTGTGCAACAATATTAGATATGTTTAATAAATTAGATATTGCGATATAACAAAATAAGGCAATGAGAGTAGTTTTAAATTAAAATAGATTTACTAGTTGTAGAAGTATGATTGATAGATTGGAATAGTTAAATGTTCAAGAAATATTGAAGATGTATGTTTTAATATTTGTATATAAGTTACAAAATAATATTATATGTTACCGAAGTATTTTAATAAGTATTTAATAAGAAATAAAGATGAACATACATATATTTAATAAGAAAATGAGTACGGATAGGGGAATTATGTACGGAGTTGTAAATTTGTATTATAATATTCCTAGGACAATCTGCAAAAATAAAATTGTAACAGGCTTCCTAAATGGAATAAATCTACACCTTCGTGCATTATGAAATAATTTATAATATTAAGTATTTTTTTATTTTCTGTTTATCTTATATATTATATGTATGTTTAGTTACAATTTGTTTAATGTAAGAATTAGATATTGAGGTAAATAAATTAATAAAATAAATATAATATTACATATATTGCAACAAATTATGATGGGCGAGTATTGTTATTCTCCGAGTAGTGGTGGAGAAGCTGGCGGAGAGATGATGTCAGTGAAAGATATATGTATTCATTGTATCTGATTAATTTACCCAGTTGATACTGATTAAATCAGTTATAACGCATTGTGCTTACACATGTCAGATTTCAACAAAAGATTTAAGAAAAATATTCATATTGAAATCTTGATAATGAAAAGATCCTTTCTATTTATCTTTTTATTTTATTTAAATTTAATTCTATACATATAAAATATTCTCTATGAGCTGAAGTAGTTCATTTATAATGATTTTTTAATATTAATTATGAAAATTTAAGAAAATCTAATATATGATGATCGGAATTAGATTAATATATTAATCAATAAATCTGATCTCCCAGACACGATGTAATTAAAAAAAAAACACAACGATTCGAACCTTGATCTTTCTTGTATTATACACTGATTTAATTTATTTTAAACACCTACTTTTGATTTATTTAAAAAAAAATCAAAATTAAAAACTGAATTAAATTAATTAACAGTACAATTTTGTACACGTTTTTATTATCAAGTATAATTTATATATAGAAAATATTTATTATATATAAAATATAACTTTTCTTCATATCTTATAAAAATAAGTATTTTATCAAAGTCAAAAATCGACTGTAATATAAAATATGAATATAACCACAATAACATCAACTGTATTTCACTATAGTTATTGTTTAGTAATACAGTGTTATTTCAAACCTTTTGAAATAAATGTGCGTGTATATGTGAAATTTAAGTTTTTGCGAACCCTTTTATATGCTTTCTGCAAGCGGCTATGCTGAAAAGTGTTTTTAGTAGTTATGTAGAATGTATGTTGCTATATTTTCTTTTTTACTTGATTATTAATAATATTGCAGAATATTTTTACGTACTTTTTACAAAACTGCTTATATTTAAAAAATATTTATTGTTAGAATTAATGCTTATAAAATAAAGCATTAAATTTATAAAATCCACGTTATATAAAAAAATAAAATAATGCTTGTCATTTTAAAAAGTAAAAGGTTGTCTTCAATATAAAATATTATTAAAATGGTAATAACAATACCTGAATCTAGATTTAATAATTGGTAAGGAGTACAGCATAACGTCATTTATTATGAACCCTTTTATATGTTTCCTGCTAGCAGCTTTGCCGAAAGGTGAATTAATTTATTGCGATCATTTATGCCGTATTTTCCACACTTTAATATACGCTTTTGTCTTAATACAATATACGTGTGAATTTCTAAAAGGTGGCAAACCATAAATTAATATATTGACAGTCTTTCTACATAAATTAATATGAACAATTATCATTTTGAGCATACGGTTTGAAAGAAAATTATTCTAGCTACCCAAAGTAAGCAATATTTCTTGACGTTTAAAAAATCTATGACGATTTCTACTTCTGATGGTTATGCTTAAATTTAATCTCTAGAGGTTTGATTCATATAGCGCTTTATTTTGAATGAGAAAAAATCATTAAATGCTAATTTATTTTATGGGAAAATCTATAGAATAATTTATTGGTATATCGCATATTAACTTATGGTTAAAAAACAAAAATATGTGATAAACAAATAAACAGAACTAAGCAAAATAAAATTTTAAAATATAAATTATTTGAACATATCAGGTGAAAATTAGGTTTATAATACTTATTTATTAGTACTGGTTGTGTTTGTTAATAATACATAAAATTTATCGTATTTACTGATAAAATGCAATAAATTAAAAAATATTTTTAGTAACATACGTAATGTGCTAAAATATTATTTTAGCACATTATTGTTAGGAAAAGCAACATATATCAGTGTTAATTTTAAAACATATTAATTGTGTTTCTTATAAATGTATTTCCGAATAGTTATTGATTACAAAAAATAATGAATAATTCAAATATTTGTTCAAGATTTCTAACACATAAAAAATCTATTATTTCAATACATACTTCGATCCATGCATTTTTTTTAGCTTGATTAGTTTTCGAACATGAACCGATAGCTTTATATAATATAATAAATACAGAATATAAATTTGGTAAGTGGCAACAGAAGCAAAAAGATTTAAAGTCCTGACTTAAATAACTGATACAATATAGTACATTTATTACAAATTAATATCTCATTATTAATAATTGCTTTCGATTCACTTCAGTAATGTAACGTTCTACGTGAATAAAATTAAACTTATATTTTTTTTATGAACCATTAAATTTTTTTCATACATGTGCCCGTTGAAAAATGTTAACTATGTCAAAATTAAAATGTCAAAACCAAACGCTATAATCTAAAGAAATAGAAATTCCCATAGACTTTATAAAACGTGAATTTAAGACGTTTACATGACCTACCGGAAAGACGTGACATCGTTGCGTTAAATATTTATATAACCGTTTGTCACCATTTTTGTAATTGTTTTCATTTAAACGTGCAGTTAAGAGAATCTATGGCATTGTCATGCTCATGAAAAATACTTCATTCTCGTATAAGAACAATTAAGCAACCAGATAATATGCCAATCATGGTGGTTACACATTAATTTTACCTTTGTTATGTTACAATGCAATGCTTCCTCCACACTCTCTGGTAGTAGGCCATGGTTGGGCAAGGACGGAAAATATAATGTGTTAATTCGAGGCTACTTCGGTCGAGCTCGGGTCTGCTCGCTCTAATGTCTCGGCGACCTCGACCATATTCGGTAGACCCTTGGTTCGGTAGCTTCCAGAGAGTGTAGAGGAAGTATAAGATGCACAATAAATAAATAAATAACTCCCTTACGCATTGCTACTGTTCTGACAATTTTTACATATATTTATGCATGGCCGAATAAAAGTGTGTTATGGCCGTGCGTGGTTTTTTGTGTATAAATAACCTGAAGGCGCCTCAGCTGTCACGGCGTGTGGTCGTGTGTCAGCAAGGATTCTAAGGATGTAAACTCTGATAATAAAGCATTTCGATACTTAGAGGCGTTTAATTCCGTCGAGAGACGGTGGTCCTTCGAGAAGAAAAGACGGCCATCTCCAAAGGGGAGAGGTCGCAACAGCTACCATAAGGCGACATTGAAGAGCGGGGATTGACCATATGGCATAATATGTCAAAATAAACCAGTTCACCATTTGGCAAAACTGTTAGCACGAAACATCGAAAGCATTATATTTTTCAGATGGAAACCAAACAATTATAAATTAAGTAATATATTTTATAACAATTATAATAGTTTCAAATAATAATGCGTAAAAAATATATTCTAAATCAATTCATATATTTTTTAAATATATTGTTTATTATTAACAGCAAATGTTATTTGTAAATCCAGTAAAATATTATTGTAGATTAATTCTGTAAATGATAATATATTTTTATTTATTTTAAAATAACATAATATAGTTCTCTTTATAATTTTATATTTATTTCAGCTGACTAATATATAATTCGAATTCTATGTATAGAAATTAATAAACCCAAGGGCAATTGAATTGATCAGTTGGGACCATAAATGAAGCATTCAGTACAACGTTCTGCTGTAATCCAACAGCTGTTACATTTGGTCCATTAATAAGATATCTAGTTCTAGATACAAGCCATGCAAATTCTGAAAATAAAAAAGTCAGTAATCATATGTAATTTTAGTTAAAACAACGATTGAAATAGCTTACCAAATCGCGCTAAACCAAGAATGTCGTAACAGTAATAAAGCAACGCCCAATTAGAGTAATCAGTGTCCAAAACTATTACCTTCCCAGTCTGACTTTTATAAGTCCAATTAAAATTTCCACTGATTGATCCTTCGTTTAGATTAGGTATACTAATTGGTATGGTATATGATGTTTCAACCCCGTTCCTAAAAATAATAACAAATATTAAAAAAAAAACATTATAAGCTGCACTATAAAATTGATAAAACAATACGATATATTCTGCCTCCAATAAGTCATAGTGTATACACCAGAAGTATTTGTATACGTAGTGGTTATACATTTGTCCATAGCTTGATTCACGTTAATATATTTTGAATTCTCATACCATTTTCCTAGAAACTTAAGTGTGCGAAAGACATATTCTTTAATAAATTACTAAACGGTAATTTAAATTATACCCAGTGTATTTAATTTTTATATTACAAAGTATCCTTACCATGTTTGCGTTAAACGGAGTTTTCTTGAGTGCATTAGGACAGGAAAAAAAACCAGGCATTTGGGCATGCGTAGTAACAGCGAGCAAGACCAGTAAGTACCAGTACTTAAAATGCATTCTGGTTCTTTGTTAAAAACTTTTTACACCGCTATGTGTTTGAAAGACGGGAGTGTAGTAAATTACAAGAAAAATATCATGTAGTTTTATAAGTAAAAATTTTATTATGCTATGGCAAGAAATTCATTTGCATGAAATAAAAATAACATATCATAAACATGTTATTAAAAATAATAATATTAATACTTTTCCTCATGTTCAACCCACAATCGCTAAATTTTGAATTAAACATATTTTTAATTAGCTACGATGCAATTTAAATAATATCAAATATAAAACGATTTTTTTTATTAATTTTAAAAATTACATTAGATTTAAAATGTGCTTGTTTTTATGTGATCTTATTTTCACATAAATAGTATTCGGGTCAAACTAGCTTTAATTGTCTATGACATCCAATCTTCGGGTTCGAAAAATATATCGCCTGTAATTCACCGCCAGCAATTAATCACTAGTAGTTTACCGCCGCGACATCATTGGCAGGTGGTTTTAATCAGATTTCAGACAGAAAGAACTAGAAAAACACAGTGTACTGTTCATTCGCAAGAGCACACATACAATATTAATTTAGTACCTAACTTTCTAATCCACAGGATTTTAAAACTTTTTGTATTCAAATCTAAACCGCGAGAGAAGCGCTAAAATCTAGTCAGTAAAAATATATTTTCCCAAGCATTATAAAGAAATCATATCAAAAAACATTTTCACCAGTAGATACATATTTTTTCAAGTAAACATATAATTTATCTGACATGTTTTAGTCATTTGACATGTGTGAAATCGTAAACGGCAATAGTGAATTTCATTTTAATAAATATATGTAGAATGACACATCACCTGTAAGGAACAAAATATATACCCAGTAAAAATATAAATTATATTTTTACTAGTGTAAATAAAACTTTCCCAAGAAATATACACATTCGCTATAATCGTTGAAAAGCGACAAATTAAACAAAATAAAATATGTAAAAAAATATTTTTTAAAGATAATGTTTACAAAAAAAAGGCACAAGCTTTTTTTCGGACAAACTTTAGGCATTAAAATGAGAAATAATTCTTCACCTTCGCTGACAAAAATAACACATTTACTCACCATAAAGTAATTTCGGTGACATGTTTGCTTTTAAGTGTTACG
Organism: Plectrocnemia conspersa; assembly: GCF_051122295.1. Taxonomy (NCBI): domain Eukaryota; kingdom Metazoa; phylum Arthropoda; class Insecta; order Trichoptera; family Polycentropodidae; genus Plectrocnemia; species Plectrocnemia conspersa. Next base: position 2,106,437 of record NW_028277176.1, on the reverse strand, counting down.
ATAATGTTCAATTTGTGTATACCCTATCGCCTGTGCGGTTTCGTTTTATGGGGAATTATTGGTCGAACACACCATAAATTTCGTCATATAAAGCGGCAAGGGCTGCGTCCCAAATGTTGCATTCAATCGCATTTCACCAACATGCTATTAAGTAAGTCAAAATTGGCATTTTATAATATTGATCAGCTTATATAAATAATAATTTTATCTATTTTTAAGCACATTAATAAAGGTTTTATGTAATAATTAACAATCAATTAATAGATATATTTAAAAACATCACACATTAAATCTATAAAATAAATCAAATACTCAATACACCATAGTGAACGTTAGACAAATTGATTTTATTATAATTTACGATTTAAATAAACAATTTCATTATGATATATGTAAAATACAAAACAATTTTAATATAAAAACTGCAAAAAAATAGATTTAAATAACAAGTATAGAATGAGAAACATAATCTTTGATGACATTGGAATTTGACAAAAATGTATAAAAGAAATATTTACTTAATCGGGAAAAACTTTGGTTTTTTATATGAGATGTCTCATGTTTTGCACTATGTTAGAAAAAACAGACATGTAAATATGATACTCTTGACTTGATTAAAGCATAGTGTGTTTAATACTTAACTTTTAATATTTTATTTCATTTTAAAAATTAAAATATAATTAAAACTTATACATATATGTATATTTAAAATAAAAAATTAATTCCAACTGTAGAGGAACAATGTTTAACAAGCTGCAAATACTTGCATTGAATATGTATTAAATATATATGTATATATAAAAATATGTATAAATAATTACATATATAACGTGTAAAATAATTATATAATCAATTTCGGTAGCAACGGCTCTCAAAAACAAGATATTAAAATTGAAAAAAAAAAAATACTAAATTATTATTTTAAATTATTACAAAGAAGCTTTTGTGGTTTATTATCTCATATCTCGAATTTTTATATTTTATTACCTATATAGTGTACTTACATAAAATTCACAACATAATTTTGCGTAATAAGATCAAAAAAATAATGAACTTTTAATCATGTATTTATTGATAATAATAGTTTTTTTTATATTATTATGTTAACTATTCAATAATAGTATTTATTGGTAATTTTGTAGTAAACGCCGTTTAGTTGCTACGCAATAAGTGCCTTTAAAATTATTTAAAGACTTATCACATAGCAATTATAATAAGCGTATAACAATATATAAACAGGAAGACGAAGTGTCAATTAAAAGGCAATCAAATAACAACACTTTAGTTTTTTAGCATCTATATTTCACTACACATTGTTTTCAAACTTTTTGCGGTATAAATACAGTTATTGTTATTAACTTGTATAAATCAATAGAACCATGGACAGTTGAATTGATCTGTAGGAAGCATCAGCAAATTATTTAGTTGTACTCCATGTGGTGCTGCAATCGCAGCAAGATCCAGTATAGATAAAGAGAATCGTAGCCTATACATAAACCATGCGTATTCTAGAATATAAAGATTATTATTGAAACTATTGAATTTTCTAAATATATATATACAATATGATACTACAGTTTATTAAACTCACCAAATCGAACAATTCCCTTAATATCGTAGCAGGAATACAACAAAGACCAAAACGCATAATCAGTATCTAATACGTAAAACTTTGTTGGAGTACCTTTGTAAGCATTTGGTAAAACAGCTGTAAACATCCCTTCATTGTTATTGGGAACGGTAATATTATAATTTGACGTGCCGTCTACTGATCTGAAAATCCCAAATAAAATATTACAATCCAAAACGACTATTTAATATAATAATATGTATTTATAATTAATACTTATGAAAATTTCTTATTTATGATTATTAATAATTACTTACGATCCATTTTTCCACCAACTGAACATGCTGGTAACTCCAGAAAAGTTATAAAAAGTGGTATGTGAACATTTATTTCCCCATTGTTCGGAGTTTACGTATTTTGAAATTTCGTACCATTTTCCAAAAAACTATACATAAAATGATATTAACAATAAGTGTAAATAATTTTCATGTATTTTTAACTTACGGCATTAGTGTCAAATGGAATTTTTGGTTTAACTGTAGGGCAAGCGCCCATACCAACATTTTGTGCATTTGCTACCCCCAAAAATGACAGAAGAATTATTATTTTATACATTTTTTATATATTTTTGTGCACATGTATTTTAGTTGTTATAACTACTGTGATTGAAGACGATTAATGAAAAATGTACAATAGTACATTTCTTATATACTACTAATAAATTAAGTGACGTTATATTTTTTACCTATTAGACGTAGAAAAATAAATACCAAATCAACGTATTAAAGTTCTTTTTTCAGGATGTTAATTAAAATATGCATTTGCAAATAATACGTCAAAGGTATTGCTAACGTTTATTTTGTATTTTATTTAAAATAAATGATTGTTTACAGGGTCAGAAAAAAGTTTTATATATAAATATATATATTGTGGATTTTTAGATTTTCGCGAGTATAAATATTTTTTAAATCTCGGGATTCATCGCGATTTATGCTTACTTGTATTCTATATTTCGGGCGTGATTTTCCGGCCATGATCACGAATTGTTTACTACTGTTGCAAACAATTCGTGATCATGGCCGGAAAATCACGCCCGAAATATAGAATACAAGTAAGCATAAATCGCGATGAATCACGAGATTTAAAAAAAAAATATATATATATATATATATATTATATATACTTAATTCTGACCCTGTACACAATCATTTCTTTTCAATAAAATACAAAATAAACGTTAACAATACCTTTGACGTATTATTTGCAAAGGCACTTTTTAATTAACATCCTGAAAAAAATATTTTAATACATTGATTTGGTATTTATCTTTCTACGTCGTATAGGTAAAAAATATAACGTCACTTAATTTATTAGTAGTATATAAGAAATGTACTATTGTACATTTTTCATTAATTGTCTTCAATCACAGTAGTTATAACAACTAAAATACACGTGCACAAAAATATATAAAAAATGTATAAAATATTAATTATTCTATCATTTTTGGGGGTAGCAAATGCACAAAATGTTGCTTTAGGCGCTTGCCCTACAGTTACACCGAAAATTCCAATTGACACTAATGCCGTAAGCTAAAAATGCATGACGATTATTTGGAACTATTTTTAATACTCTTTTATGTATAGTTTTTTGGTAAATGGTACGAAATTTCAAAATACGTGAACTCCGATCAATGGGGAAATAAATGTTCACATACTACTTTTTATAACTTTTCTGGAGTTACCAGCATGTTCAGTTGGTGGCAAAATGGATCGTAAGTAATTTTCAATAATTGTATATAAGAAAAAAATAAGTATTAATAATAAATACATATTATTGTATTAGATAGTCGTTTTGTATTGTAATATTTTATTTGTGATTTTTAGATCAGTAGATGGCACGTCAAATTATAATATTACCTTTCCCAATAAAACTGAAGGGATGTTTACAGCTGTTTTACCAAATGCTTACAAAGGTACTCCTACAAAGTTTTACATTTTAGATACTGATTATGCGTTTTGGTCTTTGTTGTATTCGTGCTACGATATTATGGGAATCGTTCGATTTGGTAAGTTTAATAAACTCTACTGTCATATTATATATCTTTATTTAGAAAATGCAAAAGTTTTAATAATAATCTTTATATTCTAGAATACGCATGGTTTATGTATAGGCTACGATTCTCTGTATCAATATTAGACCTTGCTGCGATTGCAGCACCACATGGAGTACAACTAAATAATTTGCTGATGCTTCCTTCAGATCAATTCAACTGTCCATGGTTCTATTGATTTATACAAGTTAATAACAATAACTGTATTTAACCGCAAAAAGTTTGAAAACAATGTGTAGTGAAAAATAGACGTTAAAAAACTAAAGTGTTGTTATTTGTTTGCCTTTTAATTCACAGTTCGTCGCCCTGTTTATATATTGTTTTACGCTTATTATAATTGCTTATTATAAGCCTTTAATTAATTTTAAATGCACTTATTGCGTAGCAGCTAAACGGCGGCTACTAAAAAATTACTATTAAAAACTATTGTTGAATAGTTAACAAAATTATAATAAAAAAACTATTATTGCCAAAAAATACGTGATTAAAATTTCATAAATTTTAATGTTTTTTTAAAGAGATTTTTTTGATCTTAATACGCAAAATTATGTTGTGAATTTTAAGAGTGACAGACAGTTTTTGTTTCTCACCCTCCCCATCCCCCTCTCCACGACCGCATTTCCTGTTTCTTATTTTTTAATAGTATTTTATAAACCAATTGTAATATATTATTATAATTTGATATTTAGCTCATTTGCCACATTGGACTTTTTTCCCACGCGCTTCTTTCTAAATCTTGAATTTGCTAGAGCCATCTGTTGATACTTGTGAAAAAAAATATTATGCGATGTATAAATATTTAAAAACTATTTGATAAATATTTTTTTAATAATTTACATAGTACATTACCGTTTCATTACTCAGTTGGCTGTATACAAATTTGCCATTAAATAAAATTTAATATATTTTTGTATATGCCTTGACAAATTTATATACTTGTTTTTTTGTACGGTAGATAAATTTAGTTATTTTATGTAATTAAAATATTTTGAAATACATGTATACACATTACATGCCGGTACCTCAAATATGCGTCATTGTAAAACTATTGTGAAAAACTGCTTATACGTCATTCAATAATATTAAATATGAATTTTATATATTAAAATGTCATTTAATAACATTTTTGTATATTAACCATAATTTAACGAAAGAGTATTTTCATAAAAAAACAGCGGTTATTCGTGCATAAAATAATACTTAATTTTTTAGCTGTCGTAAAAATTAATCGTGAATAAAATAGAAAATAATATTAAATGAGAACGTATTTCAAATTAAAAAATACATGGAGATTGATAAATAATATGATAAATAAATATATACTTAAATACAAATATATGTTAGATTTAAATAAATATTTAGAAGTAATAAATAGAAAAAAAATAGAAAAATACAATATAATTATTTAATAATAAAAGGTATAAAAAAAATTTGGCTCAGAAATTTTTTAAGGAGATTTTCACTTATATAATAATATTCCTAGGGCAATTTTCAGAAATATAACGAGCTTCTTAAATGGAATAAAGAATAGTATAATAAATAAACAAAAGTAAAAATGAATCATTAAGATACAATAACACAAATTAAAGAAAAAGACTATAATAATACTGCTAGAATTAAAACAGCAAAATCTATATTTAACTCTCAACAACAAATTTAAAAGATATTTATCTCTGCTTATATAATACAAAAATACTGATGTGTGTCAAAAAACAGTGATTGTTAGATTATTTGCATAACAAAGTTCAAGAAGTACATATTTTTGATGTTTTAAAAACATGTAGAAATCACATCATATTATTTAAATGATATAAACCATCAATAAATTAATTATATTTTTAGTTATTATTGAATATATATTCACTCCCAGTTAATTGAAATTATTACTAAAAAAAGTGGCATATAAAAAACATCATAAAAACCCGATCATGTTAATCATTAGTTTATTTGTATCCGTCGGATAGTGATAATGTGTGGAATTACCAATATTAAGAATTAGTGTAATATATCAGTAATAAAATTAAATGGCAATTATATTTGGTACTGAGATTGCAAAAAGGCTTAGGTCAATTTACATAAAAAAAAAATTGTATTTAGAAAACTGTGAACACCCTTTATAATTTAATGCCTAACATTTTCCTCATTGATTGCAATATTTATTAGATATTTACATAACGTTTAAGCATTGTAACCATTTATTTTATAGAAGTTTATTAAAGGTTTAAATTCCAATTGTATATATTTCATCACATCATTTATTCAATAGTTTTATAAAAAACTAAAAAAATTTTTTTATAGTTAAACGCTTTTAAATAACATATGCAAACATGTCACAAATTCTGAGATTAAACTGTTTCAAGTATACAAAAATATATATATTTCACAGCTTCATGAATAAGTACCATTTAAATATTAACATACGTATATTTTATTATAGAATTAAAAGTTTAAAACAATAAAATTATATGATAATATTTATGAATACTCTAGTTAAAACTAAAATTAAAACAAATTAAGATTAAAAATGTTTAAGTCGTTCATTTTATTCAAAAAATAATTTTAACATTGATCTAATAAAGGTAAATCTTTTAAGATATAGTAGTATAGATTAATACTTCGGTGATGTGAAATTCATACGATTCTTGAAATTATTATTAAAAATATAAAATAAATTTTGTAGATTTGTGTCTAGTGGGTATTTTTATATTAACCTTACTATATTATTCAATGTCTTTCAATTCAATAAAAAAATATATTATATAAAAAACTGAATAATACAAGTAGAATCTTATAGTTATAAATAATGTATGTAACGAACTTATTGTTACATAATAATAATATTTTGAACAGATAGAAAAATTAAATTTGACTTCTAAAAAGTTGAATTTTTAAGAAATGTTCTTATCTTTATATGTTTATTAAATTTTATAAGCAAATAGTAAATCTGAGTCTCTAAACTTTATAACTGCAACATCTTTGCCCTATTAGTTTAAATGCGTTATAATTAGATTAGATCGTTAGAAACGACAATTCTCCCGATTAATTGGCCGTATAAATATGTAGCTTAGTTAAGCTTGTAAAACAGCACAATAATACTAACTAAACGGTTTTTTTATTAACTTAAAACATCGTTTCTCAATTACCTAATAAAAGTAACTATTATAGAAACAAACAGGAGCAAGGCTTGAATATCAGAGAGTAATAGATAATAAATTGAGTTACACAAAGACAGTAAAGAAGGTTGATAAATTATTAACATTATTATTTAACCTTGTATTAAAAACCGTCATCACATACGAGCCGTTGATTTTGAAAGTGGGGCAAGTCCATTTTGGTAAAAAAGTGTTACAGATTTTTTATTCATTTTATATTTTAAATAATTTTATTGTGTGTAAAATTATATTATAATATATTTATTAATATGCCTTATTCTTGGTTTTATGCAAATGCGATCATAAAATTTTTATTTTTTGACATTATATAAACAATTATTGTATGAAACTTTGTACAACGGATATATTATAGTAATTTAAATATTTTCATTTTAATTCATGTACATATATACAATAAGAATTCTTGCAGCACAGCTTAGTAGAATTGATCATCAGATATCGCTATTAGAGGTCGCATTCCTAAAAATCACAAATATAAAAATGTTAGTCAGACTCTCAACTTTAGTTTTCTTTGTAGTGCTTATAAACTATAGTCAAACTGAAATGATTAACTGGCGTTGTTCCAGAACGTAACTGTGCAGTAAAACTTTACTCTTGCAAGCGTCAGTTTTTTTTTATTTAATTCATGTAATATATGTATATGTTTATATAGTATTTAAAAAATAATATCAATTAGAAAAGTACGCTATTAATTTTCAAAGAAGTGGAAAATGCACATCTATCACATACTAACTGCAACATAAACGTAACTATCGTTATAACAGTTTTCAACTGACATGTGGATAATGTGTACGTAAATTTTATCAACAGAAACTATTCATAAATTTATTATTATTATTTTTATTTTATAGCATAAATACTTCAAATAAGATTATGAGTTACTACAAAAGTTAAATTTAAAGTATCATTTTTATTTTGTGTTTAAAACACTGACTATTCCTCTTATTCCGTTGTGTACTATGTCAAAGTAACCTTGTATGTCTCAATTCAATTTTATTTAATAATTTACTTTCACAGACTACGTGTGGATTTGAAGAAGGAAGAGATTCTAATCATTCCTTATGACGTATTGGCTATAAATAATATAATTCGGGCATATTTGACAACGACTGATCATTATAGCTGTTTCTATTTATATTATAAATGTTATTATATATATTGATTGGAATGTTAATAAGTTTTGTATGTGTGATGAGCATATTTGTTAAAAAACGCAAATCAATAGTTAAGTATATTAACCAGGTAATATTATCAAATTCGAGTCCGTATATATTAAATAAAATGACTTACGTGTGAAATTTAGCCTTTTTTGCTAAACAATACATAATGCTTCGGCATTTTAGAAATCTTGTATTAAAAATTGTGAAATAAGTCGTTTTAGTATAAACATTTTTTGTTGAAAATAATAATTGAATATTGGTACAAAAACGTTATTTTAATATTGCCTAGATTATACATATCTTTTGACTGAAAAAATCATTTATATAAAGTAAAAATTTGCTATTGTTTGATTGATTTGTATTAACTGTCGGCGGCAACAGGTGAGTTTCTGGTAATTTTCCAAACCTATATACAAAATTCCCTACCATGTTTTTTAATGTTGATTATGTGTTGTGATTTTTTTTAGAAACAAGCAATATGATTAAATCCATATTGCTGATATTAGGTTACACCACATTTTCTCTAGCTCAAATTCCAAGTCCAGGAAGTTGTCCACCAGTCCAAACAGTTTTAAATTTTAATAAAACTAAGGTATACACAACACTATATATACAATGTAAATTAATAAATTTATTGAAATTGTATATTTTAGTTTGCTGGTAAGTGGTACGAATCAGAACGTTATTTTAACATTTTTCAAGTAACAGGAAGATGTAATGCAGTATTTATTAATAATAACGATACATACTTTGGAGCTGAATATTCTGAAATTGGAATAACGTAAATATTTCAAATTTAATCTCAACCACCCGCATATATTTTAAAAACCTGAATTAATCTTTATAGACATGGATTGAGAACATCTGGGGTATTCGAATTAATTCCATTACCTGCAAACACTGATGGAAGATTCAGGCACAAGTTTGAAATTTTCGATTTTCCAATAGAAGTATTCTTTTGGATCTTAGGAACAGATTATGAAAATTATGCAGTGGCCTTCAGCTGCTTTGATTTATTCGTAATGAATTTGAGTAAGTATTTTTTTATTATTGTACTGTAGTATGTGTTAATTAAATGTATAAATTTATTTTATTTTTCCAGAATTAGTGTGGATTTTAACTAGAAAAAGATTGGCCGGTACCTTCGGTGCTGCTTACGACATTTTAGATAAAGCTAATATTGATAGAAATATTTTGCAGACGTCAGATCAGATTTTCTGTCCGATTAATTCATAAAAATATTATGAACATCAGTTATGAAATTGTAAATAATATATTAAGTTAAAATAAACAAAACTCTAATCAATATTTTATTTTGTAATAACACTTTTCAAATTTAAAAATATTTTTTTAATTTGCCAAAAAAATAATAATATGTTTAAACTCTTAAAGATTGCGACAAATCATGAATTATTGATAAGAAGCAACACACGTCATTGAAATACATAAAAACACACTTCATAGTCGTAAATGCGCAAGTTCTCTAATAAGTTTTTATATTATTAACTAATATACAATGCCTTTTTTGTAATAAAAATCATTGCAGTATATATAATATACAGTCAACAATTAAATAAACATTACAATTTAATATTCAATGTATTTTTTTTTCATTATCAATTTTTAAAAATATGATTTAATAAAGGTTCATTAACACAAAAAAATTATAAAACGAAAGAAAAACTGATTATGAAACTCAAATGTAAAAAAAGCTAACACATATAACAATATAAATATAATCAATGATTTTTCAATCTTATCCTCAGTATCAATTGTTTATCTCTCAAGACCGTTATCACGCACACAAGCATATTATAAAGTTACACCCTTATTCTGTACATCATAATATTACATATTATTTACAATTATTAATTTTTAGATGATCTCTAAAGGCATTGTTTTATTATTGACTTTCGCCACACATGCTTTAGTAAGCACCCAAATTATTGAGTTCGGCGGTACATGTCCTACTGTGACACCCAAGCAGAATTTTAATGGCTCAATGGTAAATTTGAATCAAAATTATCGCAATAATAATTTATGCCAATAAAATTTAATTGTAGTTTGCTGGTAAATGGTATGAAATCGAAAGAACTTTAGCTTTGTACGATATAGTTGGAAAATGTATCACGTGGACCTTTAATAAAGGTTCTTCATCCTTCACCGTAGTTCAAAACACTTCAAACGAATTGTAAGTTGCTTTAAAATAATTATTTTAAATATTTAATTAATTTATTACAAATTTTAGAACTCAAGTCGAAACAACAAGCAATATAATATTGACCCATACTGGAGCTACCAATATAGCGTCTTTCGACGCCGACATAAGAACTTCTTTGACATTTTTTGATATAAGAATACCATATTTCATAATAGACACAGATTATACGTCTTACGCAGCTGCTTATTCTTGCGTGGACTATGTCTTTTTTAAATTAAGTAAAAAAATATTCTGAAATTCCATTATTGCATCATGTATTGTACTTTATGAGTATTTTTTTTCTTTATTTTTTAGAATTTGTCTCCATATTGGCAAGATCGAGATTTGTTTTCGGTGATGAACTTCAAAATGCTCATAACGCATTGGATATGAATAAGATTGACAGAAATAACACATTTTTAGTCGATCAGTTGCTATGTTCGCTATTTCATTAAAACAACCAATTTACTAGCTGTCGGTATCTCACTGTCGTGAGGTACCGAAGTTAACAAGTGTGTGGATACCGGACCGTTAACCTTTTGAGTTTTAAATATTATTTTTGTTTCGTTCCAATTTTTTTTAATCTATTTTTAAATTTAATGGTTAAAAGTAGGATTTTCAATGATATTCAAAATGGTTCAATCAATAAAAAAATAGGTTAACAACTTAGTTAAATATTTTCAGAAAACAACATTTATATTATTAAAAGTAAGTTTTGAAACTTATATATGTAATAATAAAACTAAATATTGTATGTCATATGTCATATAAAATTATGTTTAAAACTTAGCTATATAATAATAAAAATATACATTTTATTACGATTTAAAATAGGTTTGCAACTTTACTTAAATTAATCGAACAAAAAAAATATAAAAATGTTTGCAATATAATAAATAATAATAAAACGTAACATTTTGTATTATTTAAAAATAGGTTTCAATTTAAATAAATTATAATAATAAATAACATTTGTTACACATCCGCTCAGAAATATGACTGACGCACCAACACAATCAATGACATCTATTTGGTTTAATGTTAGCAATTTTAAATCATTGATAGTGTTTTAGCGCATTTTAGGTGTTTGAGTGCTCGTTTTTTGAAATAATGTTTTTTTGTTTAAATAACTACAGAAATACAAGCAAATAGTTTTCTATATTACTATGTGATATAAATAACGCAACTTATATATAGCAAAATTTTATCATCAATTTGAATTTAAATCATAAAAATGTTTTTGAGTTACACCATAAGTTACTTTTTTATATGTTTTATGTGTAAATATAAAAACTAGTTTTAATTACATTTACTAATTAAAAAGAAACAATAAACTGAAAATATCGACTACCTAATCTGTTTCTTTAAATCAAAAGTGGACAGTATGCAAAATATGCGCATTAAAGATTAATATTAACTTTGAGACCCTTGTCTATTTTTATTAAACATTATTTTTAACTGCAAAATGTTTTCACTAAATGTGAAATTTATATTTAACTAAACTTATTAAAAATCTATAATAAAATAAAAATATTTTTTGAAGTTGAAAAATATTTTTAATAAATGTTAATATGAAACTGTTTAATTTAAAAAATATTTAAATTGGTGCTTTACAATTTTGTGTAATTTTCTTTTGAATGCGTTAATAAATGGGATTTTTATAATACTATGTATTTCTTTTATTAGTAGTTACTTGTTAATGACAGCACTTTATGCGCTGTAGTAAAGAGATTTTGCCCCTTTTTGTTGGAAATGTTTTTTTTTAATCGAAATTTTATAAATTCTCTAAAAAGTATAACTTTAAATTGCTAACGTTAGCAAAAATTAATTACATCTTTTTTTGTTAAGAGAAGCTAATGCAAATCCACATTATTTATATTATAATTAAAATCCCTTATGAACTAAACATATTTTTCTTAAGTTAAAAAAAATTTTTTTTTTTACTTAATAATTATTCTACATATTTGTGTTTTACAATTTGAATTAAGAAAATTAACTGCGTAATATTTTCTCTAGCGCGCCAAAACTGGGATCTCCCTTAACTGTCAAATTTGGTTACGTATCACAATTCTCCTGTCATATGTCAAACGCATGCCGCACAGTTTAGTGCAATTAAATAAACATCAAAGCATTTTTCTTACAAATTGTTAATTGAAGATGATTTAAAATGATATTGCAATTGCAATTAAAGACAATATAAATAAAACTGTAAATTATAAGTGTGCCAGCAAATGTTTGGTTATATGAATAATATATCATGTTTATTCTAACAAAATTACTTCAGACCTTTTAAGATCAAATATTAAAAGACAAACGGCAGTGATTTTACAATTAAATATATACATAGCAAATAAATAAAAAATATTATACAGTGGTATTAATAATAAAAAATCTCGTATTAGTGTAAACAAAAAGTTAAATTTTATGGCTTATAGTTCATTTTCAGAAGCAATGAAAGACATTTACGTATGGCAAACAATTAAAATATGACGTATTTCGATGCTTAAATTTGTTCTTTGGTTGTCGTTTAAATTTCATTTATGGATTAGATTAGTGGTAATAATGTGCTTAATGTAAATTGATAAAGATCGTATTGTTTTTAATTATTTTTAGGAAGCAATGATAGAACAGTTTGATGACCTATATGACGACTACGCAGAATTGGTATATATTATATAAACAAAAAGTGAATCATCTCAGGTTGGAGTCACTGTCAGCAAGAATTATTTTTTTATAAATAACATAAGTTTTATGTAGCTGAAAATCCTGAATTTGGCGGTTTCGAAAGAGAAATGATTGCACAGAAGATAAAAACTCATAACTTAGATACATATTTTGCCACATCGGAATTAAATATAACCCACTCTTAGATATTTTGGCTATCGATTATTCCAGGTATACAATCACATATTTATAATCATTGTTAAATGTCGTTTATTAAATAACATCCAAGAAACTACACATTAAAAGCTGGCCGTCGCTCGGAACGGAACAACCTTGGTGTATACTCACTCACTACTTTAAATATTATCACTATATGGCACAAAAAACTTAAAAATAAAAAAGTAGAAAGCCCATGACTGACGTTTTAGGACTAAATAACCGACTACAATACAAGCATTGTGTCACGTGGTCGTCATGAAAGACCAATAGATAAAAAATACATTTTATTTGTATTTATATGGTTTGACCGACATTAATCTCAAAACTTCATACGTAGTATATATTACATATACACGTTTAAAACGTACCTGGTTTATTCGCAATTCAAGTAATTATATTCAAAGAAATCTAACGAATATGTGAATTAAATCGGAAGCAATGATAATGTTTATGTATTGTAAATAAACTCACTTTTCGGCCTCGGAAGCCCGTCGATGCAACTCAAAATTTTATGTTAATTAAGTTAATTTGCATAACATTATGTATATATTTAATTTTTATAGTTATAACACACCTAGTTAATTTTCAATCCGAATATTTATATTCAGACAAATGAAACAATGCACATGACAAAATAATGAAAATTATTGTCGCGTACCAAAATTATTTAAAACTGTTGCCACGTTACTGTCGGCCATCATGTTTTATATTTGAATGCTATTAACGTATATTAAACAAACGAACGTATATAAATCGTTTAATATTATTAAATTCAAGTCCGTATATATTGAATAAAATGACTTTTTTGCTTTACAATATATAATTGTGAAATGTGTCGTTTTAGTATAAGTATTTTTTTTGCTTGATATAATATAAAAATATTGGTACAAAAACCTTATTTAAATATTGTCCAGATTATACATGTCTTTTGACTGAAAAAAATCATTTATATAAACTAACCATTTTCTATTGTCTGATTGATTCGTATTAACTGTCGGCAGCAACGGGTGAGTTTCTGATAATTTTCCAAACCTATATACGTAATACCCCACCATATTTTAATGTTTTTTATGCGTCGTGATTTTTGTTTAGAAACAATCAATATGATTAAAACTATATTGCTGATATTAGGTTTCGCAACATTTTGTTTAGCCCAAATTATGAATACAGGAACTTGTCCACCAGTGCAAACAGTTTTGAATTTTAACAGAACTAAGGTATTTACACCACTACATATAATTAAGAATTAGAAATTAAGTAATTTTATATTTCAGTTTACTGGTAAGTGGTACGAAGCAGAACGTTATTTTAACGTCTTTCAAATAACAGGAAGATGTAATTCAGTTCTTATTACTAATAACGATACATACTTTGGAGCTGAATATTCTGAAATTGGAATATCGTAAATATTTCAAATATAATCTCAACCACCCGCAAATATTTTTAAAACTTTCAAAAACATGCATTACTATTTTCAGACATGGATTAAGAACAGCTGGGGTATTCGAATTATTTCCATTGCCTGCAAACACTGATGGAAGATTCAGACACGTGTTTAATTTTTTCGATATTCCAATAGAAGTATTCTTTTGGGTCTTAGGAACAGATTATGAAAATTATGCAGTGGTCTTTAGCTGCTATGAATTATACGTAATGAATTTGCGTAAGTATTTTGTATCAAAATACTGTAGTATATAAATTAAATTTATTATGTTATTATATTTTTCCAGAATTCGTGTGGATTTTGACCAGAAAAAGATTTGTCGGTTCCTTCGGTGCTGCTTACGACGTTTTAGACGATGCTAATATCGATAAAAATATTTTGCAGGCATCAGATCAACTTTTTTGTCCGATTACTATATAAAAATATTATGAACGTGAATTAAGAAATTGTAAATATTATATTAAGTTAAAAACTAAATAAAAATCTAATCAATATTTTATTTTGTAACAACACTTTTCAATAATATTTTTTTTATTTGTGAAGAAAATTATATGTTTTAACCATTAAAGATTGTGACATGTACTATTAATTCATTGAAATATATAAAAACACACTTCACAATCGTAATTGTGCAAGTTGTTTAATAAGTTTTTATGCTATTAACTAATATACAATGATTTTTTTGTAAAAAAAATCATTACAATATATATAATATACAATTAACAGTTAAATAAACATTACAATTTAAATATCCAAGGTATTTTTTTTCATATTATCAGTTTTAAAAAATAAGTTTTAATAAAGGTTCACTAACACACAAAAAATGTAAAACGAAAGAAACACTGATTATGAAACACAAATGTAAAAAAACTAGCACATATAACAATATAAATATAATCGGCGATTATTCAATCTTATCCTCAGTATCAATTGATTATCTCTTAAGACAGTTATCACGCACAAGCATATTATAAAGTTACACCCTTAATCTATACACCATAATAGTACATATTATTTACAATTATTAATTTTTAGATGATCTCTAAAGGCATTGTTTTATTATTGACTTTCGCCACACATGCTTTAGTAAGCACCCAAATTATTGAGTTCGGCGGTACATGTCCTACTGTGACACCCAAGCAGAATTTTAATGGCTCAATGGTAAATTTGAATCAAAACTATCACAATAACAATTTATGCCAATACAAAATAATTTTAGTTTACTGGTAAATGGTATGAAATCGAAAGAACTCTAGCTTTGTACGATATAGTTGGAAAATGTATCACGTGGACCTTTAATAAAGGTTCTTCATCCTTCACCGTAGTTCAAAACACTTCAAACGAATTGTAAGTATATTTAAAGATAATTGTTTTAATTATTTAATTAATTTATTACAAATTTCAGTACTCAAGTCGAAACAACGAGCAGTATAATATTGACCCATACTGGAGCTACCAATGTAGCATCTTTCGACGCCGACATAAGAAGTTCTTCGTTATTTTTTGATTTAAAAATACCATATTTCATAATAGACACAGATTATACGTCTTACGCAGCTGCTTATTCTTGCGTGGATTATGTCTTTTTTAAATTAAGTAAAAAAATATTCTGAAATTCTATTATTGCATCATGAATTGTACTTCATAAATATTTTTTCTTTATTTTTAGAATCTGTCTCCATATTGGCAAGATCGAGATTTGTTTTCGGTGATGAACTTAAAAATGCTCACAACGCATTGGATATGAATAAAATCGACAGAAATAGCACGTTTTTAGTCGATCAGTTGCTATGTTCATTGTTTCATTGAAACAATCAAATATATTATTTTTATTAAGCGTATTGATTAACGCTTTTTATATATGATATTTTTTTATTTTTTTAAAAAACTATTAAATTACAATTTCATTTAGAGTTTTTACAATGTCTTATCTTAAAAGTGTCGTGTAGTTTTTCCGAAGGTCTTAACCATTTTAAACAAAACAGCGTGAGAACTTACTTAATACAAAGCAATGAAAATTGGCAATTATAAAAAAACATACATAAAGAGTCTATAATAATCACATTTTTTACATGCTGTCAATTATAAATTATTTTATTAAATATATAATTAGGTGTACAATTGTATATATTTATAATATTAATAATTTTCAAATATGTATAATAAATAATACACAAATAATATTTTTTTGTTTATTTATTTTTTGAGTCATAAACACTAATAGATTTTTTGTTTATTACATTTGCACAGAAAGGATGTTTCAGAAAATGATGAACAAATCATTAGTAAATCTAAACCGTTACGCAAATGCCACTCAAACACTGCTTATTCGAGCGAGTAATGAAATTTACAAAATCCATTGTTGCTGGTTTCATGCAAATTAAGACAAATTCACCTGTAAAAATAGATTTCAATTCCGCAATAATTTATTCAGACTAGTAGAAATGTCAAGGTACTTGTTAATTTATATAAAAGCATTATAACTCTTTAGTGAGAAAATAATTATTATTATCAACCTCAGCTATTAATAATAATTATTACTAATATTAAGCAAGTGTTTTGTATAGTCATTTAAACTCACAAAACAAAGACTATTTTCCGTGACCATGAAAACGCTGTTAATTGTGTAAGTAGCGTTACAAAATTATATAATACCACGTATTTTTTTTCGCTGCCATAAAAAAATCGCTTTCGTTCGTGATATTTACTGAAATTATTAATTTTGCTTCTAACTTGTAATACACTCAAACTAAGCTTAAGCTCGTGTCCATTGAAGTTTACGCCGAATCGATACATTTAAAGTCTGATAAAGTAGCCAATCGACTTCCACTTCTATCGTCAGATATGTTTTAGCCAAGCAATCACATTTAATTCTCTAAAATTAATTAAACAATTTACTAAGAATAAACCAAACGTTCTCCTGCTTTAAACCAACAAAACATTTACTATTATTTATCCTCATATTGTCCTTCTTTGTCTTTTTTGAATAGACATGTCCAAAATGACATTTTTTAGCTCCTGCAGCATCCCTAAATAAACAACAATTTATGAAATAACCTTTATTTCCTTTACTTCAACATAAAATCACCAGGTAAGTTCTAATCCAACTTCCCTGATTTAAACATTTCAGAAAGGAACTACGTTAGAAAATCTACCAATATACATACGTCAGAATAAGATCCGTTTTATACAAAAGCAAAGAGTCCAGTTCCACCCAAAATCGTGAGCATTAGTAAAATTATTGCAAGGCAGTTTTGCTCATTTCTCATGGCTATTTAAGCCAGATCACTACCACTACTACTTCATAACTTCTACCAGAAATCCCACTAGAACTTTTGTCAACACTTCCCACCTAGAACCACAGTACCACCACTTCGCTTGCGAGTTGGAATAGCGAGAGATGTGACTTGCAGTACTATAGCAATAACGTTAATATTTTAAACTGCTGTGATTTAAAAAATATTTAATAAAAGCTTCGTTATTAATCAAATAAATTCTCCAACAAACAAAATTTTAATGGCACTAAT
Organism: Plectrocnemia conspersa; assembly: GCF_051122295.1. NCBI lineage: Eukaryota > Metazoa > Arthropoda > Insecta > Trichoptera > Polycentropodidae > Plectrocnemia > Plectrocnemia conspersa. The sequence continues at coordinate 2,088,370 of NW_028277176.1, read as the reverse complement.
GACAGCACATATATATTACATAATTTGTACGGCCGTATTTCATCGGTTTGTAGTTTATACATAAAAATATACACTTATGAGTTGCGCACAAAGTTATCTATATTATAAAACATAAAATACATGTATCAGTCTGTCTTTCGCAAGAACTCCTCCCAAACGGGTAACAGTAGTGACATGACATTTGCACATGTTATTTAGCTTTCATTTATAATTCAACTAGGCTATTTTTAACTTGCAACTTTTATATGAAACTGTTTAAGAAACGAATTGCTGATTGCAATAAGTTAATTCTATAATTATGTAATAACAAGAACAATGAATAGAGAATGAGTTTAAATCTATCACTAAAGCTAGTTATAAACTGAAGATAAATTGTAATAGGCTACACAAAATATCAGAAAATATTTTACCATTTAATCAACACACATATGTATGTTGCAATCTAACTCACATATTCAAATATTTTATGCAAATAGGTTAAATTATATTTCTTATTAAAAAAAAAATCTAGAGTTGTAAATGCAAATAATAAAATCTTAATATTACTTTTTATATTACATAAAATATTATGCAGTTAAAAATATCAATAAAAAAATATAGTTGTGAACTTATTTTATCCATGACTTTAATATAAATAAATACTTCCGAAAATACGAGATATAATTAAATATGTTACTACGAGCTAATAGTAGATTTAACATTTTCAAACTCTTTAAAATTTCAAAGTTTGCGATATAACAGAACAGTTACTCGTCGAGTTAAGATGTGAGATATGATCGTTTCTGATGCTTTTATTACTTCTCCTTCCACTGTGACGTTATGCATTTATAATTTGACAGCGTATAAAGTTTTTTACGATTTTTCTTTATTATATAATTATTACCGGTGAATATTTATCATATCAAAGCAAGGGAGAAAAAAACTAATGGACTTCGAATGTCGTGATATTAAAGCAAAGTAGGGTGTGAATTATTTTGATGACAAAACATTATGTTAATTGTGAGTTGATCTGTATTATAATAATATAATATATACGTCAATATTACCAGACTCGAAGCGATTCTTACAACTCGCAGAAAAGCAACGATCAAAAATTTTGTAAAGCTTAAAACGGATTTTTTTCGCGAAAATAAAAAAACAAAATGAGGCTTTAACTGAAGTTGGTTAATGTGTAGCTTATTCATAAATTATTAAAAAAAAGTCATTTCTTGATTTAAGAAATGTGTCTCAATAAAATCAGCCTTTTGGCGAGAAGGATTATGCACATTGTAAGTAACATCAATAGGCAATTCAATAGTAAAGCAAATGATTTTATGTGTTTTTATTTTCACTTCACTTAATGGTTTTTATTTTTTTTTTGCCCGAAAAAAGAGTTTCTATCTATCTACATCTATCTTACTTTCCGGATTTAGCATTAATAGACTTTTAGCGGTCCCCAAAAATAAAAACCGTGTTAAAAAGAAAACGTTTTGCAACCATTCCTGATATTGTGAGGGCCACGACGAAGCAACTGAAGGCCCTTCCAATTATGGAATCAGCGTTAGGATAATTGCATCGCTAGCCAAGGAGAGTACTATGAAGGAGATTAATTCAAATTTGCTTATTACTTTGTTCGTAATAAATTTATTCACCGTACTTTTTGATTACACCATGTGTATATAATCGCCACCATAACGCATTAAAGATGGAATAGCGTAGGCCCAAGCTGTATGACATCTACTGGTTATAAATTATATTACACATAATAATTTATAATTAATCGATTCGCAAACTTTGTGTGTGCTTATTATATCGTTTTAACGCATTGGGCTTATGATTTTCAGGCTACGATGGAAGATATAATAAAAATAAATAAATTGAAGAAACCTGTTAAAAATAAATGTAGCCAAAATGATCAAAAACGTTTGATATTAAATTAGATATTCAAACAAATAAGCTACTACCGTATAAATACAAACAATCAGCTAAATATTAGGTTATGTTGAATGAATTTAAATGAAATACTATTTTCAATCCTCTATATGACAAAAAGGCAATCCATAGACTATACGGAGACAAATTTTTTAATAAATTTTCATTAATAAATAACACTTAAAGAAAGAGTCTTAGCTTGAAAACAACTCAATCTCATTCATTCAATAAAATTTATGAGTAAAATATTTTTTTTAATTTGCTTCGCGACATAATATTATTTTTATTCTATTTTTTTATAATATAGCAATTTATTATAAAAAAACTTTGTTTCAAATTACACAGTATATAAATAAAATATCCTAATGTTATGTTGTTTGAATAATTGTATTTTGTCTTTGTCTTGTTATTGATTTTTAAAAAAGTGTTATTCCCAAACAGAAAATATATGTGTTTCTGTCTGTCACAGGAACGCCTCCCAAACGGTGAATAGTAGCGACGTGATAATCGCACATATCATTCTGTTATACCATTTTTAGGTCAAACGTGCTATTTTTAACTTTCATAGTAAAAAATAAGGAATGAGGTTAAGCATACCCAGGGCGAGGGTATAATATGGTATGAAATATGCTGGCTTTAATCCATTTTACAAAAGAAATTAAATTCTAAATATGTTGCACTTATTAAAAAATATTGATTGCGACCTCCAGATGAAATAAAGCCCGGCATAGAAAGTGATAAGAAAAGAGATAAGAGAAACTTTTCGCAAAAAATGTGCCACAAACCTTCGGGGCATTATTATGTATCGTGTAAAAAATATTTTCGACATTGAAAAGAAAATCAAAAAGTGTAATTCACTATTATGACGTACAATATACGATCTACGCAAAAAGAAGAAAAATTAGCTTTTGCAAAAAATGGAGAATACGAAAATAAATAGTTATAAGTCCACGGAAATTGATTTGAATATTGATCACATCGAAAACATCCGATGGCTGTATTACAAAGTACAACATTTAGGATGCGAGTGATATAAAAACAAATTCGCATTATTGCAATTCCTCAATAAATTAATATTAATTAATTATAGAAAAACAATACAGGGACTAACTAGCATTTTACATTATTTTAAATATGGTTTAAGTCACACTTTATGATAGAAATAAATTAAATGGTCATTTACTTAATTAATAAGCTTATACTCTATTTAATTAAATTAACTATATAAGTATTTAATCAAAATAAAAATTCAGAAATATTTACTATAAACTTGAATTGACAACACTAGTTTAAATGGCAATACAGATCAAATAAGTAGAAATTAATTTTTTACGTAAGTAAGAGGTAAGATCTGCTGAAATTTCAGTATCATGACACATGTCTGTCAGTCAAGCAAGTGTACAAATGGACTAGAAAATTAAAAAACAGTGTTCTGTATCAAAATAAAAATTCAAGCGCACAACTATGTCTTAAATTCTCTTTAGGGATAAACGAGCTTTGCGCACAATTTTTTTTACAAGCAAAAAAATTAAATATTTTTTTCAACACGAATATAATATTAAATGCATAATAATATGCTAAATATACAACGTTCATAAATATTTTATTTAAAAATAGTCACATATTCAACATGAAACATGGTTATTTAACTAGGATATTGATCATTTTTAATTTTAAATTAAATTATATTTTCTTCAGTTTATTATTAAATATTTTAAATATAGTGTAAATGTCTAATTCATGCCTGAATATATAAAAAAAATGGTATGCGAACAAAAACTGCGGAATGTCATAAATATATATAACCGCATTAATATAATTCATTACTTTATATTACCAAATATATCCAGCAGTGATAACACCAACAGCAAAAAATATTTAATATAGGATTTTAACAAAATGAAGAGCCTCTTCCTTTTGTTGTCTTCCTTGTTAGTAACAGTTTTTATAACTAATGCGCAAAAAATAGAATTTGTTGGTGGATGTCCAATTGTGGTTCCTAAGCAGGACTTTAATGGAAGTCTGGTACATATGATATTTTTTATATATGTATTTATATCACACTATATTTTTAACATACTTTATCCAGTTCACCGGTAAATGGTACGAGGCAGCTAGATACATCAGCTGGTATGATCCTGTAGGACATTGCAACACCAAAAGTGTAACAGGAGGACCGACGAAATTTGACGTCACATTGACATCTTATAATCTAGCGTAATTCTTTTCTTAATTAATAAAAATACCATTTTTTTCATTTTTTTAAAGCTGTAAATTTTATATAATTTCAGAAATAACAATCTTCCTCAACTTATGACATTTAATTTGAAAAATAGCGGCAACGCATCGATAGCACAATTTTCAGCAAAATTCAGTCTTGTTACAGTGCCATTTGGACCAAAGTTTCCATATGTAATCTTAGAAACTGATTATAATAAATATGCTGTGGCACATGCGTGCATAGACTTTAAATTCATGAGATTAAGTAATATATTTATATAATAATTTATGATTTATAAATATGGTTTGAAACTTAACTAAATTATAATATTCTTTAGGATTTGCTTGGATTTACACAAGGGCGAAGATTCCGTTTGGATTTGAAATGAAAACTGCTTATAATGTCCTTGATGCTAAAAATATCAACAGGACAGGACTCTGGCCGACTGATCAATTGTTCTGTCCTCCTTTCCATTAATGTAAACTATTTATATCCATAGCTACGTATATAATAAACATGTATTATTAGATACCAAATTTTCAGTTGTTAGTAAATTATATATAATTTATAAAAATATGGGTATTGATTTGGAAATAAATTATTTATCACATTCATACGTGTTTGATTGCAAGACAAAAAAAATGCTTACTTATTTTGTGCATATGAGTTACCAAATGCAACTTCAAACTTGGAGAAAAAACCATGAAAATCTGTGACAGTGACACTTTTTTACATTATCGCATAGATTAATGCTCACTTTTTTATAAAAAAAGTATTAAAATCACAAACGCATGAAAACGTAATTAACATAATATCATTGACGTATTTTATTTTAGTGATAATTGGCAATTCTATTCTAGTAAATAAATAAGTGTAGGGTCTGTATTAATTTTTAATTTATATTAACTATGTAATAATATAAATTATTAATTCAGATATTTGGAATAGAATCACACCAAGATTATATTTTAATTATAATTGATTTACATACCAAAATTTTGATTTTAATTTTCTTATAAAACATATAGTTCATTTTTAATAATATAAACTATCGTATTATGCATCATAAGTCAAAGGTTTATCATTAATCTAAGCAATTAAAATAATATGGTACGATGGCAGTATTTTATTTGGCGTTCACTGCACCTTATTTTTACAAACCAAAAATAATTACCAAATATCATTGGCAAGAACTTGCGAGAGATAAATCAAAAGTTTTGTTTCCACGATACATATATTTCTAGAAACATAATACTTTGTAAAAGCTATTGTTTAATTTAATATTTGCTGATTGTTCAACGATCTATTAATTATCAAACATAACCTTTCTGGATTGCTAAAAGCCAGGAGTAAGATGATAATATGTACTAGCGAAGCCCAAAAGAAGCATTAAAATCAACGTAAAAGCTATTGAAGAGACAATCTTTAAACACCGGACGAAGCAATTCACTACGCTTAATGATCACGGACTTCCTCCCGAGCAAACACATGCTAATAGTTCTTTGGAGATCGAAAAATAATAACCTTTTATTTATATAGTATCTAATGTGTTTTGAAGTTGCTAAACCATAATCTTTTACTTGTTAATCTATTTTTTGTGGATGTTTGTATTGACAAAAATCACCCTTGAATGTGTTTTTTTTTCTTTTCAATATATATTTATATTGCTTGCAACAAGCGGTAAACTTATAGGTCGATAGCTCAAAGAAATTGTAAGGTCCGTACCCGGTTTTCTATTAACTATTATGTCAGTTTGCTTTCACGCGGATGAAAAATATAGACAAGCAAGTGACTAATTTATAATATTTAGAAAAGAATCGATGGCAATCTAGTTTTTAAACTACTTTGTTGCAAATAAACCATTTATTTTAAATTGATACTTGATATTTATTACGGAATACTGTGTAAATCCCTTCATATGTTTAATGAACTCGGACTCCCTCCCGAGCAAGCACATGTTCATAGTCTTATAGACATTGTGAAAGCAATTACTTTTTATTTATAATTTTCATTGAATATTCAGTACAGAATACTGTGTAAATCACTTAATATGCTTAATGAACACGGACTTCCTCCCGAGCAAGCACATGCTCATAACCATTTTGACATAGTGAAAATAATTACTTTTTATTTATAATTTTCATTGAATATTCAGTTCGGAATTCTGTGTAAATCGTTAATATGCTTAATGAACACGGACTCCCTCCCGAGCAAGCACATGCTCATAACAATTTTGACATCGTGCAAATATCATAATAACTTTTTATTTATAATTTTCATTGAATATTCAGTACGGAATACTGTGTAAATCGCTTAATATGCTTAATGAAAACGTACTCTTGAGCAAGCTTATGTCTAGTATATGAATAAGCAATAAACAGTGCAATAAAATTTGTAATGGGATCAAAGCAATATATGTAAATATTCGAAGCATTAAACTAAATTATGAACACTGGTAAAATCAGAACATAATAAAATTTAATAAAGCTTGATTTAAATTAAAAAACTTCTCGTAACCTATATTTATTTTTATTAGATAAATAAAAATACTTGTGTACAGCCCTGTTAAATAATTGTAATAATTTGTAGTTATTTTCCTCATCACACCTATATAAAGGTATTAACAGTATATTAGCATCAGTATTACATAACAATTTACATATACCTATACTTACAAGATATTAAAGATTCATAGAAAAATTGTATATTTTGGAAGCCACTCCTAAGTAAAATGATCAAAAAGATCTCAATCTTTCTATTTGCCTTTATTGCTGTAACTTGCGGCCAAGTGTTGAATTTTGGACCATGTCCTTCAGTTACTACAAAAGCAGGATTTAACGAAAATAGTGTAAGAATTTTAAAATATTTTGTAATATAAGGATTAAAATTGTGATAATGAAATATGTTCTATAAACAATAGTATGCAGGAAAATGGTACGAAGCCTCTAGGTACTACACATTTTATCAATTATTTGGCAAATGCTTTACAGAAACAATATCTGTTGCCAGTGCAGGAACTTTAAATCTGGTGCATAGTCAAAAAGATCTGCTGTAAGATAATAATAAATAAAAATATCGTACATAATTAAGGCACTTTACACAAATTTATACAATTTTTTTTAATATTTCAGTATCTCTTTTGAAACTACATACCCAGCAACTATGAAAGCCAAGGACAGTAACGGAAAATATACAATCACAGCACCCATTTTCAATAATTTTCCAATAGCCTTGTCGGTCTTGGACACCGATTACACTTCTTGGGCTGTCACATATTCCTGCACCGACTTTTTAATTGTGCACATAGGTAATGTATCACATTTTTTTAACATGTTTTTAATATGTAATATTAATCTTTTATGATTTTAGAATTTGCATTTATTTACACGAGAAATAAATCAGGAACATCATTAACTCAAGCCTTAAATGTATTCGATACTAATAATCTTAACAAAGGTATTCTTATTAGTACTGATCAGAGTTGTTAATAATGAATAATGCATAATAAAGTGTGTTAAATATATTTATTATAAATTGTACTTATATTTGTAATTAGTAGTTGAAGCAAATAAATAATTTATTAAAAAATGTTTAAATTTTTAAAAAATAATTAAAATATTACCTACCTACACTATTATGTAATCTTCTTTGCTTTAAATAATTTTCTGCCATCATTCTGGTAGATTTTTGATTACTCAGTTCTTCATTTCATCACTATAAATAAACCTAATACCACAAAATTCCCATTATATTATTCCTTAAATATTCCATTAAACACAAATGACCATTCACAAATTAGCAAAAAATTCAAACCAATATTACAATTTAATTGTCCTGTCCTAATACTGTCTGTAAGGCTGAAAGAAATATTTTTCTCTAATTGTTGCGCCAAGAATATATTTTCAATTTCTTCAATTGCTTCTAATGATCCATATAATTCGTCGAGCCATTAAATAATCTTCGAATAATTTCGTTCCCAAATTCAACATATTTCTGCTCTTGGAGAATCACTAAAGAAGTCATTCTTTTTTTGAGTAGTGAAAAACAAAAATAAAATTACATCAATATCTGGTTTTATTGCTTATATGATTTATCTTTAATACAAAATCTCGTTGAAATTTCATGCTTAGCTCAAAATTGATATTTTACAATTGTTTTAAAAAAAATTTAAGGCCTCTTCGGCTGTTAATAATAACCGTGAAACAATAATCAAAAACAGCTGTTGCTACTTTACAAAAATAATATAAAAAAAAATCATTTTGGATTATCGTTAAATAAGAATAGTTCTTACTCCTTTCTCATTCTGCCTATTCCCATGCGTAATTAATTATTATTGGAGCGGGTTCTTAAATCACCAAAGCAAGGATAAAACCGCCGGCCGGTCAGAGTAATATAAAATCAATTGGAAAATACTTTACGGAAACAATAACTGTTAACAGTACAGGCGTTTTGAATTTAGTGCATAGCCAAAAGGATCTTCTGTAAGATAATCATAAATAGATTGATATAAAGTAGCTTTCTACATACGTTTTTAAAATATTTTAGTATCTGTTTTGAAACTACATATCCAGCAACTATGAAAGCCAAAAACGCAAACGGAAAATATACAATATCAATACAATATCAACCCATTTTCAATAATTCTGCCGATTCCCATGCGTAATTTATTATTATCGGAGCGGGTTCTAAAATCACCAAAGCAAGGATAAAACCGCCGGCCGGTCAGAGTAATATAAAATCGCAAAAAATTGTTCGTTTATATAATATTTTTAATCTTTCGAGAAAGTATGCATATTTTTAAACATCTGGCACGCACACCTTCGGAAAGTGTCTCCTTTTATTACTTAAGCTAAAATAATGCGAGTTCAAGCATTAAAATTTGTAAACAATTTCTTGTCATTATCAGACCCTTCTAAGAAATATGTATATTAGGTACGAACCCGCCTTAACTTATGCAGCGTTTTAACTTTAAAAAATATTTGTAGAAATTTAATTTAATATGATTTTTTTCTGAAATTTTAAATGTCAAATCGAGAAACGAAAATTCTTGATTTGAAATTTTTCTAGAGAATTTCTTAAAAAATATTTTTTTTTATAAAGCACTAGCCACAATTGTATTTATAAATAGTGAAATATCAGATATGCACTTTTGATATGTAATTAATTGTTAATAAACATAAATTATATATTAACTACTGCTTTCAAAATAAAAACAGAATGTTTATAATTATGTTATTGATAACAGAAAACAGTTTGTTGTGAATGAAGCATTAAAAAACTGCATGGATAAATTGGAAAACTAAATATTATATTAGCTTGCCAAGATAATAATTTTCTCTTATTTGTGTTAAAATTATTTTAATTTAGAGTTTGGTGTGCTTTAAATTCGGCTATTAAATTAAAATTATAAAATAACTATGTCCTATTCATTGTGTTTTTTGCTACAAGATACAAATCCGAAAAGTCCGAAGAATCTAGTCGTCTTCGAAGCATGCTAAATACTGGATCAGGGTTGACATGAAGAGGGAAGCGGTTGCTTTCTCTATTTCATTTTTATATTGTTGATCAGAGACTTCTTTCTTTAGGGTTCGTAAACAGTCAATGGGTTCAAGTTGTTAGTGATGTTGTCGCGATAGTGCCTTGAAGTTGTTGATTTGAATCCTAGTATATGTTTTTATACACATTAGATTGTGGGAGGTTTATGGCTCGTCCTCATTTTGCTGCCATCCTCCACTGCCACATAAATATATATTGTGATAAAGTAATAATAAACATTTAATTAGTATATTTAACAGCTTGCCAAAATATTTAAAAATATACACCTATGTTGATGGTATACCATTATTTTAATTATTATAAAAATAGTTCAGCTATTATTATATTAACACATAATTATTGTTATAATATTTACCATTGTTTATTAAAAAAAAAAACATATTTATGTTCAGCCCTGTTCACTATTAAATTGCGTAATGAATATTTAATTCATCACACATATATAAAGGTATCAACAATCAATAGGCATCAATCACTTTTACCTACCAAAATACACAGACATACTCATACAAGGTATTAAAATAATATTAAACAATTTTAATCTTGCTAAATAATTTATACAGATATTTTTTTAGATAGTTAAACAAAAAAAAATGACTCTAAAAGTATTATACTTTATATTTGCTACTATTGCTATTACTAATGGTCAAGTGTTTAATTTTGGACCATGTCCTTCAGTTACCACAAAATCAGGATTCAGCGAAAGTAGTGTAAGATTTTTATAATAAAAATATTATTTTGTATTATAAGGATTTAAAGTATGTTTTTTATAGTATGCAGGAAAATGGTACGAAGCTTCTAGGTACTTCACGTTTTATGAAACAATTGGAAAATGCTTTACGGAAACAATAACCGTTAACAGTACAGGTGTTTTGAATTTAGTGCATAGCCAAAAGGATCTTCTGTAAGATAAACATAAATAGATCGATATAAAGTAGCTTTTTACATATGTTTTTAAAATATTTTAGTATCTCTTTTGAAACTACATATCCAGCAACTATGAAAGCCAAAAACACAAACGGAAAATATACAATATCAGCACCCATTTTCAATAATTTTGCAATAGATTTGTCGATTTTAGACACTGATTACACGACTTGGGCTGTCACATATTCCTGCACGGACTTCTTAATTGCACGCATAGGTAATTTATTTTTTATATGTTCTTAAATTAATAATAATTATTTATTTATTTATTAATTGCTATTTCAGAATTTGCATTCATTTACACAAGAAATAAATCAGGAACACCATTGACTCCGGCTTTGGCCGTATTTGATGCAAATAAACTTGATAAAAGTATTCTTATTACTACTGATCAAAGTTGTTAAAAATGAATAATGCTTTATGAAACACATGCATTTAATAGATGAAAAAAAAACTTAAGATGATATGCGTTTTTTATATTATATACAAAATATATTAGAGATAAATTATTTATTAAATACGCTAAGAATAAATAGATTTGGTGAATTTATCCATTGCTTACAAATCATCAAAAAAACGTATTATTTTCTTAGACTTTAGAATTTATTTTTTTACATTTCTCTTTACGTCAAATATTTCGTAAGAGCAAAGTATAGACATTTTGGATTAAATTATTTATTAAATTTCCATAAATATTTATTGCGATTTTTAATAATCATCTGCGAACTGTAAAATATACTTTAATTAAAATGACTTAATTACGGTATTATTTTACACGAAAAATTATAAAATAATTGAATAGCTTTAAAATAAATAATATTTAACTGTATCGCAGATAATCAGTAAAAAAAATGTATTTTCATATTATATATTATTTGTATATATTATAATAAATTATTATTATAAATTATAAATATATAATAATAATTTATTGGATGAATAAGATTTTCAATTAATTTGCATTTCACTAAATATTATTTGTTTTATTATTATAGCATAATTAAGTATTGCATATAGTAAGTAAATATAAAATAGTTTTTACTGTATAATGATTATGGATTACTAATAAAATATAAAATAATACATACTAAAAAATACTTAAAATACATTAATTTAGACTAAAAAAATTGGTTGTTGTCAATTTAATGCTAATTTATTAATATGTTTTGTACTTGAGCGTTAACGATAATAAACCATTTTAATAATAAACTAAAAGCCTATGATAATTGTATATATTATTAATAAAAAAATATAAAAAACATCACACGTATTCATATTAAATAAAATTGAATTTAGATTCTATATTTTTTAAGTTACAAACTATGTTTCTTATACATATAAATTATTTATTCTAGAAACATTAAATTACATATTACATTAATCAATTAAAAATAAATTTTATATAAAATATCGATACCTGATTTTTTTATAAAGATTGTGCCAAAAATATTATTTTACACCTTAGGATTCTATGTTGCTCTTACTTTTCGAAAGTTAATGATGTTTCCAAGAGACTTTTTTTAGCTTAATAGATACATATTTTTCATTAATGATATTTATTACTCCTGAATATAATATTTTATAAAAACAATACAGATTGAAAGACGCAATTTAAGTCAATATTTTTATTTCTTTATCATAATATTAATTAATATGTTCGTGATGTCTGAAAAACATCAAAAAACCCATCTGCACTTTATATATTTATGCTCATATAAAAGCAATACATGCTCTCGCAATCACGTTATTATTAATATATTTCTGTAAGAGCACATCGTGAGTTATATTTTTATATTATTTATGTATATATTTCAATAGTATGTATTAATATAATATATATTTTAGAATTCCAGAATAATTATGGCAAAATTATTTGTATTTTTAATATTAAGCATAAGCACTATTTCTTATGGACAACTTATTAGTATTGGATCTTGTCCACCGATTACAACCAAATTGAATTTTGACATTAATCAGGTTAGTTTATTTATACTACAAATAAAATAAAATATTTTTATTTATACCAATGTTTTTAGCATCTGATTTGATAAAACATTTTTCCAGATTTTAGGTAAATGGTATGAAGTTGCCAGATACTTTACATTATACGAAGTAACTGGAAAATGCTTCACAGAAACACTTACAGCCACCAGTGATGGAAATATAACAATTACACATGCACAAAAGGATATTCTGTAAGTATAAAATATTCTTTCAAAATATAATCAAGCTCGAAAGACCGTAAAATAACGAATTTTGTAGATTGAGTGCTAGCTTCCAATACAATACAACTCTGGTTCCAATTACTCAAAACCAAGGAATGTTTAATATTGTCATACCAATTTTGAACAATTTTCAAGCACCATTGTCGATTTTGGACACTGATTATAATAATTGGACTGTTGCTTATTCATGCGTGGATCTTATATATTTACACTTGGGTAAAATTTTATTTTTATTTATGAAATTAATAATTAAGGGCTTAAGCTGCAACTTATTGTGTGTTTCGATAGAATATGTATTTATTTACACAAGAATAATTGATGGATCTATGACAGCAGCATATGCAGTATTAACTGCCAACAATATAACTACATCGAATTTGATGAAAACTGATCAATCTTGTACCTAAAATGAATGAATTAATAATAATTTATTTTTAAGTTAATAATACAACTTTAAAATATGTATATATTATGATTGTAATTAAGAATACCTTTAAATATTATGTAAGCTAAATAAAATTTAAAATGTATTTATATCTCAACTACTGATTTTCTTGAAATTACATGAATTTGTACAGATAATACAGAAACATATTACTCTGCTCCTTATAGTACTTACTTATCAACTTTTATAATTAAAAGTACTTACTAGTTTAGTTAGCTGTTTAGTCTGCTAGATAATAATGAACTAATAATTGGTGATCAGACTAAAACTGGTTTTGCATTTCCAATATTGTATAAAACCAATGAAATATATTAATAATATTTATTTTTATTTAAGACGCAATACTTTTTTTAGAAAGACGTCAACGTCTTATACGAACATTAAAGAAAAAATGTCAATATTATATACAACGCAGCATATGCAGGTACAGCAGAGATTAATAAATTTGAGATCTTATTGATGAGAAAAATATGACGTACACAATCATAATGACATAATTCATGATGATAATTTATGATTCTTTCATCGAAAACGCAATTACGAACAATGTATAAATCAGCAATAGTCATTAGAATTTTTAGCAACTTTATCAATGTGCTCTTTATTAACTAAAGCTCTAAAGCCAATGAATTAAAATTGTGTGTTTGCTCTTGTAAATAAATGACCGTATGTTTCAGGATCTTATTTGTTGATTTTCAGGAAAGACAGTTTACTATCAATTTCTTATTATTTTGAGGACTGTGTATATGATCCGATTAAATTTTATTTAAATAAATTTATTTTCCATGAGAAAAAATATGGCATAAAAAATATTGAATTTACATTTATGCTGGACGGATTATTTTCTATCAGCTGCGATAAGTTTTTCCTGATTTGGCTGTCTCCGTCATGGGGGCTGCTAATGCATGATGAAGACTCGGGGTGTTCGGGCGCCCTGCCGTCGGCTTAAATTGACCCTGGGGCTGCATCTCTAGACGGTGGATATAGCCCTGCTGTATCTGGATTTGATCGTTCAGTTCTCCGTGGCCGCGGACATAGAAAAAGTAATCAAAGATACCAAAGTCAATATAACAAGCAGCATATATAATCAATTTGCACAATTTTTTGACTATGCAGATGACATATACACTAATAGAAGCCTTTAATGTTTTTGAATCAGCAATCAAAAAAATATTTATGATCAGAAAACAAAATACAAAAAATTGATGACGTTTTTAAGTTGAGTGGTTTTCATTTTGTATATGCTTTATCGTTTATTAATTATTATTTTAATCGTTATTTTAAAATTTAAACTAAAATATCAATGTCTTTCAAACTTTATTAAATTCTTAATTTGTCTTTAAATATATGTATATGGTTTTTATTTAAATAATTTTGCATGCGTAACCTTTTTAATTGCTCTGAAATTAGTTTATCAATTGCGGATATTGTCGTTCATTGCGGATGACATGAATATGAAAAAGTTGTGATAATACCAGGAACATCGTTGCCGAAAATTAGATCATAAGCCCAACGAGCCCGTTCTTAAACAAATAGTCTATTTATAGCTGGTGTTTTAAAATTTTAATACTTATAAACTAGAGAGAACTATTGTATAATTATTACTAAACCATTATTATTACAATAAATAATATCAACATTGTAATTTCATTAGCATGCTAATATTGCATTTTATAAGATGTATCTAATTTAAATTAGATGCCCCTCATTGAATCAGACATGCTAATTAAAATATAATTTATGATCTATATAAATATAACGCCGTAAAAAAATATATTTCATTTAAAGAAAAACGATTTTAAAAATGAAATTGTTTTTGCTTTTAGTTATTTTTAATATATGTTATATTACAGGTAAATTATTTTATATAAATAAAAAAATATCATTTTAATTTATCATTTATTATTTTAGCATCGTATTCTTATAATTTAAAATATGTGCCACATTTAGAAAGTAATGTGTATTTTCGGGCACCAGCATTTAACAATGAACCCGTATTAGTTGATTGGAGTGTAAATCAGATTTCACCTGATTTTTCGCCAGTAGATGACACTTATTTCTTACTTTACACAAGGTATAGTAAAATTATTATATCTATATAAATATATATTTATATATATTTTTTTGAAATCTCGGGATTCATCGCGATTTTTGCTAACTTGTATTCTAAATTTCGGCCGGGATTTTTCGGCCATGATCACGAATTATTCGCAACTGCCTGCAGTTGCAAAAATTCCGGCGAAAAATCTAAAAAATATATATATATTTTAGAACAAATCCCTCAGAACCTATAATATATACATTAAAAAATGTAACTGATTTATCAGAAAATTCTTATTACGATAAGAATAAAAATCTTAAAGTACTTATTCACGGTTGGACAGGCAATGCTAATGCTGATGTTTGCAAGGTCATAAAAACTGGTAAGTAGCATTTATTATCTTTAAGAAAAATAAGAAAAATGATATAATATAATAATTCATTGATTTTCTAAGCTTCAAATATCGACAAAATATTAATTTTTTCCTAACCCATTAATTCTTAAAATATTTTTAATCATTATCCTATTCCATTTCTTCTTAACCCTTATTAGTATTATTGGGTTCTCATTAACTATGTGCCTATCATTCTTGGTATAAACACTTTTCCCAATATGCTAAATTTATTAATACATACATAATAATGTAACTGTAATTACTTTTTTTAGCTTTTTTGCAAGTCGTAGACACCAATGTCTTGTGTGTAGAATGGGAAAAAGGATCTGTTATAAATTACTTAGCGGCTTGTGATTATGTAGAACAAGTTGGAAAAGTGGTTGCTAAATTTTTGGATCAGTTAGTAGTACTGGGTTCAAAAATTAAAAACGTTCACGTAATAGGTTTTAGTTTGGGAGCCCACGTCGCAGGATTTACTGGTCGTGAAGTCAAATCAGGAAAAATACCTTATATAACAGGTTGACAAAAATATTATAATAGTTATCTCAAAAAGTATATAGTTGCTGTTTAAATTAGGTTTAGACCCAGCAGCGCCCCTTTGGTCAGACTCAAAAGAAAGAATATCAAGCAAAGATGGGTTATACGTAGAAATCATACATACAAATACTGGAACTTTTGGAATAACTCAGCCATTGGGTCATGTCGATTTTTATCCAAACGGTGGGGAAAACCAGCCATCGTGCGACTTTTTTGCTATAGGTTGCTCTCATCAAAAAGCTGTAAAATATTTCGCTGACTCCATATTGGGTAAAAAGTTCGAAGGCAATCAGTGCAGCAATTATGAAGAAATAGATGAGGATGTAGAATGTGCGAATCTCAGCCAATTGGATATGGGTGGCTTAACACCTAAGAAGAAGTAAGGGTTATTTTACAAAAAATAAGGTTTAATTATAAAAAAATAGTAAGTAACACAAAATTTAATTTCAGAAAAGGCGTATACTTTGTTGACGTATCTGAAGATGATTAGTATTGCATTGCAACGGAACTCTTGTGAATCTGGTGATCTATTATATCCGTGACCGTTTCGCAACACAGAAATATTCTCTCAATGACGGAGAATATTTACTGTAAGAAAAAAAAGTGATTTTTATGGGATTGTAACGAGAATTGTGTAGTCCAAAATCGTGTTATTTTCTCGTTGATGGATGATAATTTTAGTTACAGTGAATTATTGAGACAAATACTTTTTTGAACGTGATTGTTACATAGCAAAGACAACGACACCAGAGCTTAATCAACCACGATCCTCAAATGGCGCGTTGTTGAAGATCTGCGCCCCCGAATAATGTGCTTTGTAACTCGTGTCTCCAGCGGCGTTAATTAATAATGTTTTATTATTTGTGATGGTTTAATATATTGTATATTATAATATAATTCGTAATTAATAAAAGTGTTCCTTTAAAATACTAAAAAATGGCATAATTTGCGTTAAAAGAATATATTAATTAGGAGCAAATTATCATTTTTTCATCATTTAACATTAAAAAATACAAGAACAAGAAGCGCATGTATTTTTCACGCAAATACACACAGAATCAGGAATATGGTAATTAACAACATTTCAGCTTAAACAATGCTAATCTTATTGTAATAGTACATTTGATTAAATTATATATGCACTTTAATTTATAAGCGTATAATTATTTTATGCAAAAAAAAAACGGGAAATAAAATTTAAATATCTCTACAAATTCCTAAAAAGAAACACAAGTGCTTAAATTCACGAGATATTATATTTATAAAAAAATCAGTTAATATATAATTTAAAAATTAGATAAATGACGTAATATTAGTTAATTTATTTTTTAACAAAAAAATTACCATTATCTTTGTTTTTGCAATATATATTTTATTACCATTTTTATTATATTCGCAATTGCTATATAATAGAATACTGAGATAAAAGCAATATCGTCTATTTTTAGATAAATAAAAATCTCGTTGCTAACATTTATTTCTCAATCAATCGGATTCAAATCCATGATCTTAATGGACATCTAATTTGAGATTAAAATCTAAAATTTTTCCTATAAATATAACTCGTGATGATAAAATTTGGATAATATCTCATAAATAATCAAGCATGAAGTCGTTCATATTTTTAATAGTATACGCTTTAGGATCAGCAGCAGGTATTAGAAAATTATTTATATATTAATAAAACATTTATTTAAATTTAATATTTTAATATTTCAGCATCAGATTCTGAAATTATATCATTTTTGAGATATTCAGAAGGTCAAGGATATTTTTTAGCACCAGATGCTAATGATATACTAAAGATAAATGAATTTGATACTGATAGGAAATATAACGCTGAAAATGAAACATATTTCAGGCTTTACACGAGGTATGTTTTTAAAATATGATTAAATAATTATTTTTATTAAACGTTAAATAAATTTAGAAATAACCCAACGTCATATCAAGAAATTTTATTGGGCGATTTGAGCGCTTTGTTGAACTCAAATTATGATAAGAATAAAAAACTTAAGATGCTCATACACGGGTGGAATAATCACGGTGATTCTGGAGTCTGTACTCGTCCAAGAGACGGTATGTTAAAATTATAATAATGCAGAAAAAAACTAATTAGTTACAGGTGGTATTTGTTGAATATTTATTTTTAGCGTTTTTACAAGCCGATGACGTCAATGTCATATGCATTGATTGGAGCAAAGGTGGCACTGCTTTATTATATCCAACAGCTGTTGCCAATGCATTAAAAGCAGGTTCAGTTATAGGCAAATTTTTGGATTGGTTAGTAAGTCTAGGATCAGGTGTAAATAATGTTCATATTATTGGACATAGTTTAGGTGGTCATGTAGCTGGAATAGGAGCAAGAAACGTAAAATCAGGAAAAGTAGCTTATGTAACAGGTGAGTTTTAATCAGTTTTATTTTATGAAAATTGTAAATTAATATTTATTATTATTTAAAATAGGTTTAGACCCAGCTATGCCTTTGTGGGGGAGCTCTAGTCAAAGAATCAGACCAAGCGATGGATTATACGTAGAAATTATCCATACAAATGGTGGATTTTTAGGGTTAGATGAGCCAGTAGGCCATAATGATTTTTATGCAAATGGAGGGAAAATACAACCAGGATGTTCTGTGATAGATATGAATTGCTCTCATGGAAGATCTGTGATGTTATTTACATATTCTATTGACAATCAAAATTTCATGGCCAGTCAATGCAAGGATCATGGAGAAATTTCTAATGGGAACTGTTCAGGCATTAGTAAATTACACATGGGCGGTTTAAATCCTAAAGAAGCGTAATAATAAAATTATATAATTACTTTTATAATAAATAATAATATAAATAATTATTAATTTCAGGCGAGGAATTTTCTCACTTAAGACAAGCGCTAATCCACCGTACTACATTGATTAAACTAAATATATTGCTGTTTTATATATTTTTTTATTTTTTATTTTTTATTACAAATCAGACAATCATAACTTGACATGTTTCTAAAATGCGTCATGATGTCCATTATACAAAAAATAATTTATTACTTTAAAAAATAGTGCACACCTAAAATAGATGAGCCCTAGCCCACATATCCTGCTCCTCATAGCTATTACCGAAAACATCCTTTTGTTTAACAATCTTAATTTTAGAATCAAGTGATTTTGTCACTGCCTACTAGCAAGTTTCGACAGTGATTGTAAATATATCTATGAAGAATTATATCAAACAACTTGGCAGATGCCAAAGGATCGGCGACACTGTTTTAATATGTAACATTCTATAATTATATTTGCTTAAAAATGACGTATTTACAATATTTGCCTTTATATTAAAAATGATAAAAAAAATCTAACACCATCATTAGATAATTTATCTAATCGCGACATAAGTGAAAAAATATGTATAATCTAATATGTACTTAGCATTGAAACATAATTTAAAAAAACCCTCAAAAATGTCTGTTCGTCATAGTTTTTATGTTAAATTAAATAGTAATAATATAATTTTTATCTGCAAAATTAAAAATATATAATATAAACACAGTATTTTTACAATTGGGTTATTTTAATAAAAATAGATAATTTTTTTTACCAAATCATTGTTGAAGTAGAAGTTTTATCTATTATATTATGTTCGCTAATAAATTTTATATTGAAATATTGACCTTAGAGCTCATTTAGTCTACACCTAATGTTCTCAAATGATTTATATTATATATCTTTTGCGGATAAGTCGGTACAAATAACTTAATCGATAATCAAAGGACAAATATATGTTTAATATAATTATTTATGAATTAAAATAAATATCAATAAAATAATTACAACTTAATACAATAGATGTCTCTAAATAAACAACATAATCCTTTACATATTCCCTTCTAACACATACTAACAGGAAACTAAATATAATAACTGAAAGCCAATTATAGAAGAAAATCAGCGCATAAATTTCTCCACGCAGATAACTATAATATAAATATTTAATTGAGTAGATTTTTCTATAATAGAATAAATTATTATATTTTTATTAAATTATACATGAGATTGTTTTTGCTTCTATTTTTATATTCGCTTTGTTCTGTTATCCACGTTTTTTAATATGTCTTCAAAAGATGTCATAGTAATGACAAGATTAAAAATACATATGGCAAGCTAAAATTATTAAATAAGTATTTTATTTTTATAATTAAAGAAATTATAGCAACATTATCAAAATAAATAATAATCTACACCGACAAAATAATAATAATATCTTTAATATGAACAAATATTTGACCTTATCTTAAATATCACAAGTGAGATTCTACCAAGATATCTTTTAATATGAGTTTAGGCAGGGTTAAACCCAAATAACATTTGACATATCTTCCGATCGCAAAATTTCATACTCGTGACTCATATCGTAAGTCATGCGTATTTCACCACAATAAAATAAATACTTCAGTACTGAATTTAAATTATTTTAATCCTGATTCAATAGATTATGTTTGAAGCTGGCTGATATGACTTGAGTTTAATTAATTCTGAATTAACACATAGTGGTTTACTTTAACCCATAAAGATAAGACATGTCATGTATAGATTATAGTATTATATTATTTTATCATATCGTACGGATTTTTAAAATATATAAATAAATCTTTATAAATCAATCACGTGAAAGCTTATTATCTAGATCATTATTTAGATTTAATTTTACAATGATAATTGTGACGCAAGTAGTGGTTTATTGTACTTTTTAATAATCTATAGATTCATTAGTTATTTGTTAATAATAATAATAATAATATAAATGATAGATACTGTCTTAATGATTACTAAAAAAATAAATTATAACATTGACTACTACTATTGACATTTTTAATTTAAAAAAAAAAAAATATTGCATATTCGAAACTGAAACTGAGACTTGTCTCAATACCTTATAAATACAATATGATCTTATCTTATGCATTTAAACATAGGAACAGACAAGACTATGTAATATGTTTTACATAGCAACTATTAATGGTAACATAATATTTAAAATCACACATAATCAATTATCCATTGAAAAGATATACAACCGCCGATGTAGATGGCACGGTGACGGCATGAACACGGTCGTTCCGGCCCGCCATGTCCCCACCACGTACTTTGGTAGAGATGAGAATTTGAAACTTTTACGTTTTACGTTACAAAATTACAACTAGAAACATTTTTTTTATTTGTTTCTTTTGTGAATAAATTTTTGAGTTGCTGTGAATATGTCAAGTTTGACACAAATTTTGATGTATGTAAAACTCAACTTTATTGAAAATTAAAAACTAATATTAACAATTCAGTGCAAAAACTAATGACACTAAATGTTATTTTGAAATATACTTTAAATCCCATATCATTATGACATCAACATCGGCAATTATATTATATCTAACAAAACATACAATTAAAATATATAACTTGTAATTATAATAAATAATTTGCTTTTCCTACTATATAAAAAATATGTTAATATCTTTGCAAAAATATATATCAAGTCAAATATATCTGTCGATTAACCTTATCGATCTAATTGACATAAAAAGTATTGTTTAAAAATGCATATCCAAAAAAGATTTGATAAATAAACAAAAAAACAGATTTTCCCGTTATCGCTAAGTCTTATCGCACTGATTAACTATTTTCGCGCATATATATAAACCTAGAATATCCAAGTCAGAAGCACAGTAAGGTATTAACAGACGAGTTATTTATATCCTTGCAAAAATGATTGACTTGAAAGTTCTACTTATTTTTTCTCTCGGGTGTATGACGGTTACTGGTAAGATTTACAAATTTTCTACCTATTAAAATGTTTTTTTTTTAAATTTAACACAATAATTACATATCACAGGCTTAAGATTTCCATACGACATATACAAGTATGAAGAAGGTCAAAGATACATGATGATGCCGGACAAAGATGGGAAAATGCATTTGGTAGATTTTCAGCAAGAAGGTCCGGAGCGTAAATATGACGCAGTTAAATCTGTTCGATTCTATCTATACACATTGTAAGCATCATAAATATATATATATATATATACAATTAGTAGTACATAGATATTTATTTCAATACTAATTTTTTTATTCAGAGAAAATATGATTACTAAAGAAGAAATCGTTTTTAAAGACGAAAACTCTTTAAAAGATTCGAGTTTTAATGTCCAAAAACCCGTTAAGGTTATTGCTCATGGATGGAATAATAATGGCGATTCACCCGTGAACACACTCTTAACTGAAGGTATATAAAATATATACAACTAATCTAATTATTACTAGAAAGTATCATTAAAAAAAATATATTTTCAGCCTTCATGAAAATTCCGGATGTTAATGTGTTAGTGGTCGATTGGCGCGTTGGTGGTAATTCTCTTTATACAACATCAGCAAAAAATGCCGTATTAGTTGGAATTCATGTAGCAAATATGATCGATTGGCTTATTGATATGGGCTCTAAACCATCTCTATTTCATTTGATGGGTCACAGTTTAGGCGCTCATGCTATGGGAGTAGCAGCTAGAAACATCGACAGTGGAGTAATTCCTTATTTAACAGGTACATGAGATTTTCTTTAGAGCTATAGTGCCTTTTTATACACCTGTTTTATACATATTATAATTTTAATAGGAATGGACCCTGCCAATCCTCTGTGGGGATCGTCTTCAGAAAGAATCAGACCTACAGATGCTAAATACGTAGAGATCATTCACACAGACGCCGGAGGTTTAGGACTGAAAGATCAAGTGGGAGATGCCGATTTTTACCCTAACAAAGGCAGCAGTCAACCCATGTGCTGGTTGATGAGCTGCTCTCATTCCATGTCATACCAATATATGGCCGAATCGATAGACCACAAAGGATATATGGCTGCTGAGTGCACAGATTACAAAGAAATGTCTAAGGGAAATTGTGCTAATCTGAGCTACGTACACATGGGTGGTTCTAAGCCTAAATCAGTGTAAGCATAACATTTTCATTAATGATATAATATAAATCTTTGACAATTTATTCATTCTCTTCTACGATTTCAGATCTGGAATTTACTACTTAAAAACCAACAAGAAGAAGCCTTACTATATGGATTAATATTATTTTACATTTTGATATATCATTATGTATGATAATGCCTTAAATATGTATAAATGTAATCAGTACATGCACTATGTGTATGAGTGTTACTTATTAGTCTTAAAATTATATATAAATAAATATTTAATAGATTATTATTATTTTATATTTTATTAGACACAGCTAATTTATATCACGTCATTCCAAAACAATTTACTCGAAAATATATATTAAAAAAATATTTTTATAATAAAAACTGAGATTTTTGATCTGTGTCTGTTATCTAAAATATTCAGAGTTGAAAATACGAGTACAATGCATAATGGAAAAATTGTACAAGTTAATGCGTTCCCAAAAATAGCTTTCGACCTCTATATAAATAATCTAACTAATCTCATGTATGCTTAATAAATATATGTATAAAAATAATTATTTTAAAAATATTTCGGATAATAATTAAGTTTGACTTTTAGATAACTTTGCAAAACAATAATATAATAATTTTAATACTATAAAAAAAATAATAGCAGATTATTTAAAAATAAAACATTTTATGTCACATTACGGAATCTAGTAAATTTGATACTTATTTATAATGGTAAATTAGATAACACGCCAATAGTTATAGGCCATACTTAAATTAAATAATATTTTCAATATTCAGCCACTAAGTTTCTTCCTAAGATAAGTTAGCAAACTTTGCTATTTAGTATTTTTTTTAATTAATTTTAGTAACGAAACTAAAATAGGACCTCTTTTCAAAACAAACCTCTTGAAAATATGATACGCTCTCATCATATTTAATTTATTAGTTTATTTTTTATACATTCATATATATAATATGATATAAAAAATATTAATTAAATGTTTAGTTACAGATATACAATTTTATATTAATATAAAATTATGAAAAATTAATATAAAATTTAAAAAAAAAACTCAATGTTATTAAAAAAAAATAGGCACAAGCTTTCCGAGCATCTTTGCTATTTTTGTTATTCAGTACTTTAAATGAATTAGTTTCAGTAATGAAATATAAATCAAACCTTTTCAAGAACTAACCCTAATCAAATATATTTGAAAATATGATGAAATGTTATGATTTTTATTTTATATATATTTTTTTTATCAAATCTTTATAAAAAAATACGTATAAGTTAATAATAAAAAAAAAGTAAATACAGAAATACAATCCAATATTATTACCATACAAGGCAAAAATATATTAATAAAAATTAGTTATTAACAGAAGGCAGAGATTCAGTGAAAGACGCAGAAAGGAGATGAGCCAAAAACCGCATCGACACGAGAGACATTAACGGATGGTCCAGAGTACATCGCGAAAACACATAAAGACAATCCCAGCCGCTCTACTGAAATCACAGCCGGCAATAATACAACTTGATTAGCCAGCGAAGAATCTACAGCGACTATCAATATCCGTCATTTCAACTCCACTGACTAGTTGCATCTACATATATATGTGGTGATTTATATATTATTATAAAATCAATTTTTACCAGCTTTTCCAGCGTGTCTTTAGCTGCAAAGTCACTCCCCTCCGGTTTAAAAACCCGAAAAAACTTCTGAAATAATTATAATAAAATATTATTTAACAAATTATTAATATACAATATTTGATTCATTATATTGTTTACGGTCACAGCAAATGTTTTGATGACAAATTGTGGATTTCAATATATTTTAAGATGATGATTTTTAATATCAAAGTTTATATTTATCAAATGTAAACGGTTGACAAGATGGAATGATTAAATTGCTAAATATTTTGGGTGAATATAAATGTGAAAAAACATCAAAATCGATTATTTTTATATACTTAAAACAGGTGTATAAAAACATAATAGAACCACTGTTTTAATGTATATTATTGTGGTTGATTTTTTAAAAGAAATGATGAACTAAGACAGTACATCGTATTCATGAATGGAATTTTTTGATTTTTCCAGAACGATTCTTTGGCTTGTGATTGATTGCTCTCTGATAGAGAGGTCGCGTTAATTTTGAACTAATTTATTTTTATATTTGATATTTTTGTTTACATTGTGATAATATAACTACATATAGAATAGTTGTATTATACAATATTTATATTGCGGATGGAATCGACGAATGCATCGTTAAACCCCATCACTTGTTATCACTCTTTCCAATGTCATTCATATAATTACCAATTGCTAACGATAACGGAAATGATAACTTCTTGTTCTACTTTGGTTGCATAATCGTGCCAGTTACCAAGAGACGCTCAAAAATCTGTCGCCCCACAATTTCAGGCGTGATCTATCATGTTTAGAATAAGCGTGCACTTTTGTCGATAATAAAGAGATTCGATCCAGTAATAATCGGTTTGAATATGTTCTCGTTTAGTATAACTAGATAAATGTTGCTCGAATATCGTCTGCATAAGTATGGTAATTTAGCAAGCTAAAGCATTAGAGACAAAGGGCGAGTCTATGATAATTAACTCTCTGAAAACTTCGACTAACGTACTGCTATTTTTACAAATAATATATTCACAGTATTTTTTTTAATAATAGAATACGTATAACGCCTGAAATATCTGTCTGTTTATTTATGAAATTAATAATTATAAACAAATTTAATAATAATCGTACTAATTACGTAGTCTATATGACCGGATTTCACTGCTTTATAAGTTTTTGTACCATGCCCATTACGTATCCTCTAAATGTTAGATAATACGGATATATGATAAATATTTTATAATGACCTAATTTATAAATGTTCCATACGATATTAAGTTGTATATATTGAATATTAGGAGTTCACAAAAAGTTACAATTATATTATAAAAAAATTGTAGTTAAATTCTGAAAATATTGTTACCTCATTTATTATTTAACAGTATTTTCAGAGCTTTGAATTAAAGCAGATTAAGATTATTTTTGATGTGTTTATTTCTTAAAATCTAAAAAATTTCTAGGTACCTCTGATTCTATGCCCTTTCTTCCTTTGATTTGTTATTGTTATAAAAATTATAATCTGCGCGGCTCAATATAATTTTCTTTGGCAAATTAAAATGTAGTTCTTGAAATTTTAAGTCTCGCGTTTCGCTATCTATGTTATTGCGGCATTTTATTTATACTAGTTTATTCAATGTATTCTTCTAATCCTCAACACATTATGTATATATTTAATTTTCATAGTTATAAAACACCTAGCTAATTTGCAATCCGATTATTTATATTCAGACAAATGACGAATTAATGAAAATTATTGTCGCGTAGCAAAATTTTATTATTTAAGACTGTTGTCAAGGTACTGTCGGCCATTTTGTTTTATATTTGAATGCTTATTTTTCATTGGTCGAAACAACAGAACGCATTACCGGTGCCTCAGAAAGCAATTAAGCAAATTCAAATTTTATTTTTATTATTATAATTAAATATATTTCCTTTGTTTACGTGCATTGTTATACACCGTTGAAAAATATTTTAAATATAAACAAAAAAAATATTCCACAATTGTATTATATTGTTCTATTTTATATATTATGCAACAATAATATATATACTTAATAAATTAGATAAAACTACGTTGGAAAAAATAGAAGGGCAATGAAAGTAAAAAATAGATTTACCAGTTGTAGAAGTATGATTAATAGATTGAAATGGTTGGATGTTTACTGTTCACTGTAACGCATAAATATTTTAATGCTTTTGGCGTGGATTTTTGCCTTCTGAGTAGTGATAATTGTTTTTGCGCAATCTCCTATTGTCAAAATTTGGTTTATATGTTCCTAATTTAATTTGTATTATTATTATATAAATCGTAGTTTAAACACTAGTTCACGGAGCGTACCCACTAACAATTTTATTGCTTTTGAAGTGAATTTTTGGGCAACGTCACAAATGAGCGCGGACAAATTGCGTGCGTCAAAAAAGCGCTGCGTCATAAGAGCGTTTACCAAAGTAGCGCTGTAACAAAATAGCAAGCGTCAAATGCACAGACAGCCATATGAGCGTTTGACAAAAGAGAGCACGTCATAAGAGCGCAAAAATACTTGGAGAAATCAAGTAATGAATATCTTAGG
The DNA here is from genome assembly GCF_051122295.1 of Plectrocnemia conspersa. NCBI lineage: Eukaryota > Metazoa > Arthropoda > Insecta > Trichoptera > Polycentropodidae > Plectrocnemia > Plectrocnemia conspersa. The sequence goes on along the minus strand of NW_028277176.1, from coordinate 2,060,938 downwards.
AATTAGATATACAAAATATATGTAAATTGTGAGAAATTTCAAAAAATAAAAATTCACGAGATATAGGCGGTAAAATTAGTATTTTAACGCTGATTTTGAATGTCTTATTAAATTGACAAATAATTATTGACTTGACTTGGCAGGTATACAAAGGTCGTCCGACCTTTTTTTTCATTTATTTTAGACAATTACATTTTATCGTGAAAGGCGAAAATAAGCACAATATAAATGTTAAGAGCTAAGTGTAAGATAAATAAAATCATCTGAAAATAAATGTGATTGCAAAAGGTAAAAACATTAATTTTGTAATCATATTATATAATTATCAAAAAGGGAGTTACCTTTGATTTTTTAAATACCTAATTGTAACCCTTCACAAAAAAAATCACCGCTGTCCAGGTGCATAACAATTAGGGATTCTGTGTCGAGACAACCCGGGAATTTATTCCCGAGAATTCAAAGATTTTTTGCTGTCTCGAGTCCCGGGAATTTAAAAATTAATAACCCGGGACTCGAGACTTTCCGTTTTAATTTTATTCAATATATCCTACATTTATATTTTAAAAATAAAATTTGCTTATTCGAGAACAAGCCATACCCATACGGAGCAGGTAGCAAGCGGTTCGTCAAGATAACTCGATTGTCGGCACTCGGCAGTGAAAAAAAATCCTTTTACATTTACCGATAAACAAAAATATTGTATTTATATTTTTGTTACATCTGGAATATTTGCCACAAAAACCAGGAACAGGCTATGTGATTCATCATTAAACGCCTTGGTGTTTTTAAAAACATATTTTTTCTTACAAAAGTAAAGGTTTTGACTTAACATTGACATAAATATTTCGATTAAAAAAATTGTAATAAATTAAATTTAAATAAATATCGAATAAAGTGTTTTTAAATTGTTTCAATAATTTTTCACCTATCGTATCTATAATACAAATAATATAAGTTAATAATAATAATAAGTTAATTAAAGTTAATAATAATAAGTTAATTTTTTAAGATATTTTTTTTTCGTGATTTAAACGAAAAATAATCAAAGTTTCGAGTCCCGGGAATTCCCGGGACTTTAAAAATTTGGGTCTCGAGTCCCGGGAATCGAAAATACCCGAGACTTCAGAATCCCTAATAACAATGCATGACATTGTTGAATGACACGGACGATACCCACTTGTTTAAAATTATTTTTACGATATTAAAACTATAGTAGTAATCGGAGAATCAGTATGATTTTTTTAAATACTTTTTTAGTCTGATATTTAGTTTTAATATGTTATTCCTAGAGACGATAAAAGTATTTTTTTGTGAATTTCATGCTTTGTCCATTTCAAAAAGGGTAGTATTTATACAAATAGAACAGTTAGAACAAAAAATAGTAATCTGTCTAATATTATATTATTTTGTCCGGTTCCTTGGTATGGCCTATTTACCTGGTTATCGATAGCATATTATTTTCCCTTATCTTACATATTTGCTAAACTCCAAATACTATTCGGCGGCACACACATTGAAAAACTGTTATAGATTAAATTGTTATCTATTAAGAAGATTAATCCTTATAGATTGTTGTAAGTCATTCGTGGTATTTTATTTTTTTTATACTTTTCAAAGACGCAACAAAACTTTTTGCAAACGTTTTCAGTCAAAATTCAAAAGTATACTGAGCGCTAGTTATGAGTTATTATATTTATATATAACTACCCTATCTAGCTTTAAATAGATAACTGTAAAATGCGATTTTTGTGAATTCCTAAAGTTTATTCTCACACTAATTTCCAAGGCTCAAAACATTAAAAAAAATCGCGTTAAGGGCAAAATCCACGATAAACATTTATCAGCGCTAGTTCTGGGTTATTATATTTATATATAACTACCCTATCCAGTTTAAAATAGATAACAGTAAAATATGCGATTTTTGGAAATCCCAAAAGATTGTTCTCACAGTAATTTATAAGTCGCAAAATATAAAAAAATTGCGTAAAGTGCAAAATCCACGATAAACACTTATCAGCGCTAGTTCTGTGTTATAATATTTATATATAACTATCCTATCTAATTTAAAATGAATAACTGTAAAATATGCGATTTTTGGAAATTCCAAGAGTTTGTTCTCAGAGTAGTTTCCAAGGCTCAAAACATAAAAAAAAATTGGCGTAAGGGCCCACTATAAATATTTATCAGGAAGGTATTTATTAGCTAAATAAATTGTGTCTAAATTGCTGTAATCAGTGACAAACAGTGAAATTTATTGTTGTGCGTAAAATACACAAAAATCAAATAAATAAGTTTTTATAAGCAATCACATTAATTTTCTCGCTGTTAAAACAGTTAAAATATAGCTGTATTAATTGTACAATTAATGTATGTTATAATATAAATACGTGCTATATCGTTGCTGTAGTGCTGTGTCGAAGTAGTATTTTATTTTTACAGAAACTACTTTTCTCTGGCTTTGAAAGTTGTCGCCTGTGTCGCTTTCGTTAGATTTTAATCCAGACTAACTCTCGTATATTCCAAGTTGGAAGCGAAGTGGAAGTTTTCCCATTTTTTCCCCAATAAATTATGCAATTTAAATGACGTGGGGCAAAACTAAAATCATCGTCTTTATCTGACGAATATCTAGCTGTTAAAGCAAGTGATTTCATTCGAGATTGCATTAGTTCGGCAACGATGAAATTGACGATTCGCTACCTGCTCGCACGGAGACGGTATTTTAGTATAGTGCACCTAACGCATGGATGTCCAAAATGCGTCCCACGTATTTTTTTTAATTATTTTTAGCATAGCTTTTACAATATATTTTTATAAAACTGATAATATAAAATATAAAATATACAAAAAATACGGGTAAAAAAATTGAGTATTATGTTTACAATGCGAAAGTTATTATGTTTAATTTATTTAAAAAAATAATGTTTTAATGTGGCAAAAATTAAAAATCCATAAAATATCTTACGTCTCAACAATAATTATTGCGAACAGTGACTTCTCATTCATTAGTCAACCTAAGTTATGAGTTATTAATTTCTAAGCAAATCAAATCCGTTTACGGACGATGTATTAAATAAAAAAAATGTCTATACACTTTTAAATATTATCCCATTCTGATGAATTGACAACGAATTTATTTTTACCACAGAACTGACTTCTCTAATTTTACTTAACGTATCTTTTGGAGACAGCATATTTTTTATTAATTTCACTTATTATTCGACACTTTAATAATTCAATAAAATCCAATTCCATATATTTTTAGAGGTATTAGAGCTTAGACCTTCACACATATTTATATGTACTTATATGACATAAAAAAATAATATAATAAAATATCATAAGCATGAGAAAAAACATTACTGAAAGCGATAACCTTTTTTTAATTATATTGTAATAACTAACACGATACACGAACATTCCAGTTAAGTTCCGGTTATAGCGATCCGGATAAAACCGACCATAAGAAGTTTGATTACTATTATTAATTAGTAGGGTTAGATATAATAAATATGATATTTGCTCAAAAATAAAAAAATGATGATGCAGTACAAAATTTTTAATCTAAACGAGATACGAGGTATAGTTCATGTGCTAAAAAAAATTCCGAAAACTTCTTTAAAATAATCTTTGTATTAAACCATAAAAAATTCGCTTGGTAACTAGCGATTATACGAGCAATTAACGAGTAAACTCGGAATCATTTTTTTAACACAAAAAATAGTATTACATAAATGTATATAATGAGAATTTATCCAAATATTATTATCGTTAAATGTTTGATAATATAAAGAAGAGTTCAGCGGAATATTCCAAAGAATAATGACTAGTTCTAATCTTAGCTGATATATTTTTCTAGAATACGAATTGATAATATAACTCAATTTATATTTATAAAATGTATTGCTATGTATTATATTAATTATAAAATCTTATTTATTTACTATTTTAGTATAAATATTATCCAAAATACATTAATGACATACAGAAAAAAATATGAGATATACAATATCGTTACAATTGGCAGTAAGCAGGATCCTCAAAGTATAAAAATAAAAAATATAGTGTTGATAGCTAACTGTGAAGACTTTTCAGGTCTAATAATTTACAGCAGGAAAAATATAACTGTAAATCAATACAATATACCACATATTTATATAGAGATAATCTGTATATAAAAATTAATAGATATTAAATAGATCTCTATGTAACGAATAGGATACATTTCATAACACTTTCAGCGATTATAAACATAATAAATGGGATAATATGGTTCTCTTAATTACTTTAAATATTTCATAAAAATAACACATACTTTATTTTTATTATATAAAGAGGAACGACTCGAGCAAGGAACTCCAGCTGGAATTTTACTCGGGATCGAGTGTTCATTATTTAGTGAAACAACATAACTTCTACTTTTCATGTATGAGCGTATTAAGCGTAACAGATAATCAGGGGTTTTGTTTTCGTATGATTTATTAATCAAACCGTCATACAATACTGTGTCGAAAGCTTTATCTATATCTAACATTAAAAGTTCCGTATTTTTTTTTCTTATTGCATTTATATGAACAAAGTTTATTATATAGTTAGTGAATCGTATACATTATAAACGTTTGCTAAATCTTCATTGGACTCTTTATAACTGACATTTTTTATAGGATATTGTAATTAGCCCTACACCGATCAGGGGTTTTATTCACCATTTGGCCTATTTGATATAAAAATATTCTATAGTCACATTTTTCTAGGTTCAACCATTGATACCAGCATAATGAACTTACTGATAATGGTTAAACAACTCGGCTATCGCAGCATTATAGGTACTTATCACCCAACAAGATGTGTCTACCAATCATTCGAACCTCGAAGATTCGTAAACATATTCAGATATATTTTATTTAACTCTGTACCCTGATAATCATTTATAATATATAAATAAAGTTATATCTATACTAAAAATTAGACCTATCTAAGATGTTTACATCTAATTTTGACTAGATTCAGTTAGTGACCGAAAAGCAAAGAAAATGTGTAGATATCTTATATTTTTATTTTTATTGTAACTTGATGAGCCTAGTACATTTTGATAAAGTAAACACGAAATGGCGAATGACCAGACTTCAAACTTTCGGGTTTGAAGGCCAAAGGGGTGTGACTTTGCAGTCAAATATTTGCAATTAATATTTTATTTTATATAAATTACTATATACCTACATAGAAAAACATAAATGTCGTTATCGAGCGGTGGAGTTAAATGGCAAGTCAGGCAGGAAAGTCAGAGAGTATTTACTGACGTGTCGAGTTGTAATATTGTCGGCTGTGATTTTGGTGAAGCTGCTGGGATCTATCGTGATGTGTTCTAATGATACTATTTATGCGTCATCTCTGATGCAATGATTCTTTTGCGCTTCTCTCCTTCTACGTTGGTTTGAAACAATTCTGTCGATTCACATACAAGGATGTTTGCGAGCCAATTGCATAGCACCCACGAAATGTGTTTACGCCTTAAAATAATAATGGTCCAGATCAGTAGCTAAATGATAGAAAATGGTTAAAAACCCAACAATAAATATATAAGATTTTTGAAAGCAATGTAAAGATCGGACGGACGATTATAATATGCAGCACAAGCGTCAATTGTATGGTATCGTATGTCTCTAATGCATTAATTTTTATTTAATTGATTTTTATGACATATTGATTCCTAATTTGAGGTGTCTAGTTTGTTCTTATCATATATATTAAAATTGTAAAGCAATCGGTAGCCAAAAAATAGAAGAACAATAGTATTATGTGCAGGGTAGGATGTATTGTCTAGCTAGCGCGCGTCTTTTCCAAACAAAGAGTACTTTTTGGTGGTGATTAACATCTTGGAACGGATGTGCTATTTGTTTAGGTGATTTTAAAAAAATCAAATGTGGACACTAGAAATAAAAAGGTCATTATTGCTGTGGAAACTAAAAAATAAAATAAAGGTCACGACGGAAATTTTTGTTTAAAATTTAGAGGAAGACAAAGGAAGTTAGATTTCTGTGGGAATTAAAAAAAGTCGTCACGGATTTTTTTTGTTTGAGGACAAATTGGGAGCTTCAAAAAAGGTTATTTCTATTTTTTTGAGAATAAAAAAATTGCTACAAGCTCATGAAAAAAATTGTATTTTTGCAAATTTTTGTTCAAGGTGGACAAAGAAAGATAAAATTTTAGAGGAGGACGTCTGGTCACCTTATTAAATTAGATGGTCCGTGGAATATTTATAATTATAATTAGATACTAATAATTACGTTAATAATTATTAACGTAATTATTGGGATTCTCTACCGTTATGTGTGTTGCCCTATTTTCTAGATATGTTGATTTATTTTTCGTTTGTTAGATATTATATGATCGTTAGGGTGAGCCTTAAAATTCTGTAAAACAATGATATATATTTTATTTATTTTTTAATAAAAGCGCTATTTTATAAATAAAACAAATCTGCGAGACCCGAACCCGCAGTCTCTCTTTGCTTTATATATACTACAAACGCATTATTGCATTTAAAAAATTGATATTTTCTCATTAATTTACTCACAAACCGTATTTCACATAATACGTTTCAAAAATAAGCTCTAGCTTTAAAAGATATATTACATCAGTCATTGACTTAGTGGAAAAATTAATATAATAAAAATACTGAATGTTACCAGTATATCTGTATGATTTTAATGACGTACAATAGCGCCATGTAAATTTGGCACCAAATGGTGAATTTCGCAGGAAATTTTATGAACTGTGACCCATAATTAAATCTAGCTCAGAAATACCACTTGTAACTGGTTAGTTGCGATACGAGTCAGACACGTATAGATAAGGATTTTCAAACTTTAAACACAAATAACAGCTCTATATATAAATTCTGAATGAATTAAAAATAACTTCAGAAAAATCAGTTTATTTGGGAATTAATTTTTAGATAATAACAATTAATAATAGGTAAATAAATAAACAATGACAATGAACCCCATTGGTAAGATACGGTATAATGGAATTTATTAAACAATCGATTTTTAAGTCCATTAAGTCGATTAAAAATATAATTAAATAGTATTTTCACCTGAGGCAATACCTCAATACCTCGAGAGGTAAAAAATCATAACATTTGATAAATTTGGTGAAGTGAGAAAAAATATCTATTAGGCTTAGCTTTGTAAGCTTTTTAAATGAGTAAAATTATATCTAAAATGGCCTAACCGCACTATGTGGGTTAAATATATAATTTTCATAATAAATGTAGGGATTTTTTAAATGATTGAAATTGCATTAGGGATGAGAAAAAATGCTGTAATGAATTATTAAACTGTAAAATAATTATTTATGGTATAAATTTATTCACAGCAAATATCTTATTTTTCGGTTTCGGTTATACGTTCTTACCTGGGTTTTTATATAATTTTCTGAGATGGGTCATCTCTCATATGAACACTAGATAAACCTTAATACCCAAATGTGTATGTGTTTTTCTTAAGCTGAATATAATATCCCCTAATTCAGTGTAATAAAGTGTTTTTAAATCTCTAGTTCAATGAATGAATAGTATTTACTATATTAATTTTAAATTATAATAATAAATTAATTATTGAGGATCTCTCTTATGTTTATTTTATCTCTGATGCTTTTTTAATATTCTTCTTACGTTTATCATTATATGTGTTAATGTATACATGTATGTACATTTTTAATCACTCCAAAGTTCCCTATATAAAGCACAAGCAGAACAGACGCTGGCCATTCTACTCTGTGCTAACCGAGTGAGCTGATCACTTAAGATTTAAGCCAAAGTAAAATATCGATACAAAGATGGACCACGACATTCCTCTACCGAAATTCACCGAATTTAACGAGCTCTCTTCCAGATCTGTAAATACAACAGCCAATTTAATAGTCTCAGAATAGACATTGAAGAATGTTTTTTTTAATCAAAATATTTTTTTAGGCTGGTGGTAGAATATTGTTTGCCACCGATGACTTTTTCGCTACCGCTGAAGACATGATCGCCGATTCCGAACCGATATTCTTACCTGACAAGTATACGGAGTATGGAAAGTGGATGGACGGATGGGAGACTAGAAGGAAGCGAAGACCTGGACACGATTGGTGCATCGTCAAACTTGGAACCAAAGCCATCGTCCAAGGTTAGTCATCTGAAAATAAATGAGCATTTTTTATAGAATCTAGATAAAACCAGTTATTCATAATGGAAATATATTGATTCAGGTGTCGACGTAGATACAGCTTTCTTCACTGGAAACTATACTCCGAAATATTCCATACAAGCCGCCTCTCTAACGATTGAAGGTATGTTTTATTGATTTATTTTTAAAAATAACTTTTTTGTACAGTTTTTTTTTTCTAAAACATATGTACGTAAATTTTTAAATTTTCTATTCATATAATATTTTATTAATATTTTGCTAGTCATCTGAAAAAATCGTTTGATGTTATATAATTTAAATTGGTCAGATGGTTTTATAAAAAATACTGTCATACTGTCAACCATACCACTGATAAATTCCTACTAGTAAAGTAAATATCTGTTGGTATTATTTTAAGCCAATAAATATTTTCCACCTTTTGACGATTTTTTTAATATTTTGAATAATTACCTATTTGGATCAAAGTAGTGAATAAATTTAGTCTAATAATATTAACCCACAGTATTTTTATTTCTAAAAAAGAATAATGAAAATCTATAATTAGGGTAAGCAAATGGATTAAATTATAAATATAATATCAATAATTTTATTAAACGGTTCCATACGAATTATTTTAATTTAAATCTGTACTTCATTATATGCGTTATATAATACCCCACTCTAACATATTGGGCTAACGCATATAATGAAGTACAGATTTAAATTAAAATAATTAATATTCAACCTTTTATTGAAATTATATCATATAACTTAATCCATTTGCTTACCCTAATTGTTACATATATATAATAGATTAAAATAATTATTAAGGCCTCAAATAATAAGTTAATTTAAAAACATTATATATACAATATTTGTTATAAATTTATAATAATAACTTAATTTGCTGAAATCAAAAATACTAAAAAAAAAAAATTATATATATATATATATATATTAATATTTTTGGAATCTCGGAATTCATCGCGATTTTCACTTACTTTCTTTCTATATTTCGACTGCAATGCTCCAGACATGTTTACGAATTCTCTGTAACTTTAAAATGTTACAGATACTTGGTGATCATGGCTGGAGCATCACAGCCGAAATATAGATACAAAATAAGCGGAAATCACGATGAATCCCGAGATTCCAAAAAAAATTTATTACATATATATGTGTGTGTGTATGTATATGTATATGTAAAATGTTCAGTATTGTGACTAAAGTAACTTTTTACAATCAATAATTAAAATATGCCTTTTTAATTAATTTTACAGAAGAAAATCTCATCCCAAAGCGAAGGAGCGAAATGGGTTCTGCTTGCACGAACAAAGAACTGCAACAAGTCAACAGACTTCATTCTGAAACTTGGCAAGAAATTGTCCCAATAACGACCTTGAGACCAGGCTATGAAGCCACCAGACACAATTATCAAAAAGTGTGTATAGCTATAAATTTCATTATATTCAGTTAAGTTACAACGATAACCTTAACTTACTTGTCTCAGGTTATCTCAGACGGCGCTTTCACGCATCTCAGAGTTAACATGTATCCAGATGGTGGAATAGCACGCTTGAGAGTTTACGGAGTATCTAATCCGTCGTCGCTAACCAAAGACGGGGATACGGTCGATCTCATAGCGATGAAGAACGGAGGGGTGTGTCAAGGTGAGATGGTGCGACCTTTCGGTTATCACTATGAGCTAACTATCGCTTTCAAGGCGCGGTTATCGTACATGTTACCGAATTTTACGCTTGTAACGATTTCATTTAAAGCTAATAAATCAACGTGGGGTAACCATACTTATTTTTTTATTTACTTACAGGTTATTCCAACGCTCATTATGGACACCCTCGCAATCTAATCAAGACTGAACTAGGCTTCAACATGGGAGACGGTTGGGAAACTGCAAGACGGTTAGACAGACCAGAGATTCTACAAGAAAACGACGACGGAACACTGAAGGTGCCTGGTAAGTTAAATTTAACCTTTTGCGCCATTTTATATTACTATAAATACGTTCATCTAATTTAATACCATTTTTTAAATAGGAAAAGAATGGGCTGTATTTAAGCTTGGCGTTAAAGGCTCTGTATCAAATATCTGCGTAGATACGAATCACTTTAAAGGAAACTTCCCAGATAGCATCAAAATCGAAGGAGCTTTCTTAAACGTCCTTGATTGGAATGAAACTGTCGACAGAGATGTCACATGGACCCAAATACTTCCAGCCTCAAAGGTAAATTAGTTCAAATACAAACATAATACTCCAATGCTAGAGAAATTTTAATAAAATTTTATTTATACAGCTATCGGCCCATTCCGAACACTGGTACGATTGCAACACTCTCGATATATACACACATGTTCGTATAACGATGATGCCCGATGGTGGAATATCAAGAGTCAGACTATATTCTTACGATCACTTTGATTGAAAAAATATTTAAAAATTGTATTTATTTGTAAATAATTAAATTGATAATTAATTCCTATCGAAAAGTGAGATTCGTAGTTAATTAAATGTAAATTATTGTATATACTTATTTTATATTAGTAATATTTTTTTGTAATAATTAGATGATAATATATAATAAATTGTGTGAAAGATAAAATTTGTGTATTTTTTATTCTAACTAAAGATGCTCAGCTCCTCATGTCGCTAAATGAGAAACTATTATTTTCAATTACTCGAATAGAAAAAATATTTTTTTCTAATATTCAAAGAAATTTATTCTGCAAAAATTGAAACCACTGAACCATATGATATGCCTGTGGTCTCAATAAGTTCAAGGAACTTTAACTCGTCGATCACTCAACACTGTATCGCGGATTTTGTCGATCATTTCTGGCGTAGTCACCTCAAGTGGACGATGTTCATCACTTTCGGACGTAAGACCACGTTCAAACTCGTTCACCCAATTGTAAACAGTTTGTACAAATGTACCATGAACTACTTCCAAGTATTTATTAACTACATGAAACCTGTTTTTTCCACTGATCAAAAATAACAATGGTTGATTGCTTTAATCGTACTTTAATAAGTATCAGCCATAAAAACAAGGGATTAGCGTGCATACAAATAGATGATAGACAATAGGTCGGGATTTTTGTCATGCCACGCGAGCGCGATTTAGTCATAAATTTCAAGTCATCACAATAGCTTTCCGAATTCTTTACTTTAGGGGTTATAGCACTTGGGGTGGTTGACTTCGCAGCCAATGAGACTCTTTATTGATATATTTACATGAGTGCAGCGGACGATTATCGGTGTGACGTTTCCTCCTGTCCATGACAGGCTTTTGAGGAACGGTCGAAAAGGAAATTTTAGCGTCATATCGCCACTGATATTTATATCTAGTGGCCCGTTCAAATAGCATTATTTAATTACAACGCGATGATTCAAAGTAGTAAGAGACCTAACCTAATCTTAAAATGACATGACTTGCTTGAGACTTTCATCATATTTCGTAAAAACAAACAATATAAAAACGTCAAAATTGAGTATTAAACGCTAATTTTTTTTAAATCACACAATATGTTAATATATCTTTATTTTTGTATTCATTTTATATATATATATTAAGACAATATAGTTAATAAATAAATTAACTCAAGTAGAAAACCATTTACATCGAATAAAATATTGATTATTTTCGATGCTATATTGGTATAAAAAAAATGGTTCAATAATTATTTAAAGAAAAAGCAAAAAGTTATAATAAATTATGGGTATTCCAAAGAAAAATTATATCTCATGGTGTACCACAGGGATCTAATTTTGGACCATTGCTGTTAATATTATATAATTTTAAAGTAGTTGTAGATAATTTAAATAATGAATTAGAAGTATAATAGAAATATGGTTAAAAAACTTTACTTAAACTGAATGAGAATAAGACTAAATGTATGTTTATTAATTATAAAATATGTAGATAATAATATAAAATTGGTATAGGTAATTATATTAAATAAATAGAAGTAATTGTAGCTAAAAATATTAATTTTTAGGAAGATTGTTATGATGGCGACGGCACGATTTTATTACTTTTGACGTGGATTTTTGACTTCTGAGAAGGGATAATTGTTTTGTGCGCTCTCCTATTGGTCAAAAACCAGTTTATATGTTCCTTATTTAATTTGTAATATTATTATAAGAGTCGTAGTATGAATGCTAAATTAACTAGCATTACCACTGCGACGGCGACGGCACGATTTTATTGCTTTTGACTTGAATTTTTGACATAAGAGAAGTGATAATTGTTTTTGACAAAGAAACGCTTTCGTGCATTAAGAACAAAATATATCATAGTATTATTTTTTTTGTGTTAGTGTTAAAATTAGCTATATTAGCTAAATAAATTAATAAAATAAAATAAATGTAGCAAAATAATTGTTTGTGTGTATATGATAAATAATTATATATTTATGATATATTAATTTATTTATTACATTTTTACTGATTCTGATAATAATTACAAAAACTCACACAAGTGCTTCAATTGTAGTTTTTTTCATAATACTTCATTTTAACAGCATTTTCTGATAGTTCCCACACTTGTTTTGCCATATCTACATCTCTAGCCATCTGTGATGATTTTGATAGTTTACATTCTTCAAAATATCCACCGGTAATTTTCCTAACCTCTTTTGAAACACATAAATATATGGACGTCTGAGCACCTTCTTCAGTTGTCTACGTAATTTACAAAATGCATAAAATCAAATTAAATTTTATTTATAATACAACTGAATTTACCTTTAAAAAAAGAAACGAGATAATCTTCCAAAATATCTTGAACTTGATACTAGCGTTTCTCATTAAGTCTGATGGAAAAGCACCAGGATGCAAACAATTTACTGTAACACCTAAAAATAATATTTTCTGTATCTTACATATGTCATTTTTAAGGCATCTGTATAGCTCACCTTTATATTTTAGCTTCTGAGCTAGCTCTAGTGTAAAATAGACATTAGCTAATTTTGAATTAGCGTATATTTGCGATGGATTTACGCCTTCTACAGTTTTAAACTTATCTAAGCTTATATTCCCATGCTTTTGAGTGATTGATGTTACATTAACGATTCGACTAGGTGCTGATTCAATTATTTTTCCTGAAATAATCTACAGATATAACTTTATTCTAGCCCGTAAATACAATCAATAAATATTCACCGAGTAACAAATTTGTAAAAAGAAACGGTCCAAAATGATTCACTTGCATCAAATCGTTCAAGCCATCTTCTGTTTCGATAAGCTTACTTCCTCCTTCTGCTGCATTGTTTAAAAGTACATCAATTCGCTGTTCTTCCATGAGTATTTTATCAGCACAACGTCTTACGTTCGCCAAAGATGCAAAATCTATATGTCTAATCTTTTAAATCAATACATATAAATATATAAGAAATAAAATATATACGTACATTTATATTCCTGTTTCCAGTTTCTTTAGTGATTTTAAATTGTGCCTCAACGGCTTTACCTATATCTCGGCATACCATAACAACTCTGGCTCCTCTCTTCGCAAAATCTTTGGCACACACATAGCCTATGCCTAAATCGTTATTATTAAAACATATGTATGGTTTCAATATTCATATTTAACATATCATACTACCCATACCGCTATTTGCACCTGTTACTATCACCGTTTTTCCGTCTAGTCTTTCATTACCTTTGTACACGGCCGTTGTAATTTTAATGTAAAACTTAATCGCAAACCATATACTAAAAAGTATATAAAGCCACATTTTATACAATAACTCAACTCTTACAAGAGTTGAGTTTATACTGTGAATCAAAAATAAATGACCATATATTTATAAATATACATCCACGTATGTATAACATGAACATATAGATAAAAAAGCAATTATTGCGATAAGTTGCTAAATGCTTATACATAATATAATATTTTTAAACTGTATTTAATATGAGATATGAATGATAGTGTCGCCATTATGACGTTCTATACCTCATTATATTTCGTATGAGAGGGGTAAAAAATTTAATTATTTACCTTTATTAATGCAAGATCAATGCTTTACGTTTATAGCAACTATTACATATGCTTTAATTGTGAATTCCGTGAAGATAAAACATTTTATAACGGCTAATGAAGACATTTATTAATTACAAGTTTAAATAAAATATTGTATCTTAACAATAGCTCTATAAATCATCAAAGCATATTTACTATACATCAGAGAAAGAATTTGTTAACAAAGCTAGGTTGAAAACAAATAACAGTAAAAAACGGTAAGGACCTGATGTAATGTAAATGGTTATTGCAAGTTTATGGTTATTGTGCAATACTGGGTGTCCTACGCGATTTTTATATTCATTGTTGCGCTACCCTCAAATATAATAGATTACTCCTTATTTGTTTATTTTAATTTTTTAACCATCAGGGAACATATTTGTTTACAATAAAAGGTTGACAAAAATAATGAGAGCGGATGTGTAATGAGATCCTGCATTTGTCCATGCATGATAATTTAAACATATGAGATTCGCTTATATTTAAATTATTCCTAATTGAAATAGATTCCTCTTGCTTAATGAAATTGGTGTTTCATTTGCCAATCTAGGATGAAATGCTAACAGGTGTTTTTTTTTAATAATGAAGGATTCGTAGAATTATTTGAGAACATTAGATGACAATTTGGGAAGGAATACTCCATCACGTATGATATTAGTAAATCCATATTTTATAAAAGCGTAAAAGCAAGTTTTAGTTTAGTTAAACAAACCTCCTATGGGCTGTTTTCTTTGGTGTCGTTCCAACAATACTACCACTTTCTAATGATGTAGAAGAAGAAGATTGGTGGTTCATTTTGAATTTTTTAAAAATCACTATGAAAAATTGTAAGTGTACTAAATCCAAAGACAGTTTGATTTTAACTGATACATTAAAATTCGTACTGCATCGGCATTATTTTTGTAAATGCGATGGAGAAGCGATATATGCGCGTAAGAATATTCATTGTCTCGCTTGTTCTTGTTGAAGCGCCAGTGTTCATTTCAAGGTTTTTCGTCTGTGTAATATCCGGCTATAAAAATAAATATTTCGGCCCATTTTGCAAAAAATAAAATATATGTAATATCACAGTAATTGGTTCTCAACTCCTACCGTATGGTTATGTTAGTTCCAGCGTCCTTGTGTTTTTGGATAAAAAGTGGAAGATGTGACGCTCACTGTTTTAATGTGTTCTAATACAGCAAATTCTCTCGATGTTTTAATTATAGAGCGCCTTTGTTCTAATTAAAATGTTTAAAATCTGTTACTAGTTTTATGATAGCATGTGTAAATTATTATTATTTCGATTTTTGTTTAAAAAAACATTTAATTAAATTGTATTGATTATAAAAAGTACAAATCATATAAAATATATTTTAATAATGTTTTTCCCTCGATTGTAGCTTGACAGCATCCTCACTTATCTCCCACAATTTCTTGGCTATTCCCATATCTTTTACAATAGGAGAAGTCTGATAGATTTTGCAATCAGAAAAATATTCTCCAGTGATATTTGCTACATTGCGCGAAACGCATAAGTATATGGAAGTCTGAGCTCCTTCTTTTGTAGTCTAAAATACATACAACTTCGTAATATAAAAAAGTTTGTTGATAAACATAGTAATGTTTTGAAGATATATACTTTAAAAAACCTGGAGGCAAAAGGTTGCATAAATTTTCTGACTAAGAATCCACTATCTCTTCCTATTTCAGATGCAATTACGCCTGGATGTAATGTATTAACAGTCACGCCTATAAAATATTTTAGCATTAGTGTTTAAAAATAAATAAAAATATACAATATTATTAAGTACCAGTTCCTTGCATTTTTTTTGCTAATTCTCTTGTAAAATATATGTTGGCTAACTTGGAAATGCAGTAAACTTTAAAACTACTGTTGATCTTAGGTACTTTTAAATCATCAAAGTTGATTTTTGCATATTTATGTCCATGTGACGAAACATTGACAATCCGACTCGGAGCTGACATCATTATTTTACCTGTGAAATGTTTTTTTTATCGGAGCTCTTTATCATAATGAATTTCTTAAATTTATACAACTCACCTAATAATATGTTTGTGAACAAGAAAGGTCCAAAATGATTTGCTTGCATTATAATATTTAAACCATCTGATGTACATATATGACCAGATAATGCGCCAGCATTGTTGAGTAAAATATCAATTTTGTTCTCTTCAGCTAAGATTTCATTAGCACATTTGCGAACATTTTCTAAAGATGTAAAATCTACATGCTTAAGCTGAAATAATACGTGCATCATAAATTATATAAAAAATAAATCATAAAAAATATAAAAAATAATAACATATTTTAAAGAATGCAAAATAATTTTAATACATATATTTCAAGAAACTAAAAATATAACACATAGTTGAAAATGAAATTAAAATGTCGATTAACGTGTCCTTTTTATAAGGTATTGATATAATGGATAATGTTTGATACAATGAATGCTTAAAAATACATAGAGAGGCAAAGCAAAGCAATATTCATAATAATAATATAAAATAATTACCTTAGAGACTAAAGCGTTTTAAGAAAATAATTAGTAATACATGAGGTATTTATAGTGACAAAAATACAATATTTTTGGGATCGCTTTATTTTGATTAGCTTATATTTCTATGTTTGATTAAATAATATTAGTTTTTCCTATGGTTGAAGCTTAACAGCATCTTAACTTATAATCCACATTTTTTTAATCTTCGCTTATATTCCATATTTTTAGTAATACTTATACAGAAATTATATTGGTTTAAAATGTTTTGCTTTAATTTTGAAAAGTTGGTATCTTAATAATTTAATGGTTTATCGGTGTTTTTCTAATGGTTGAAGCTAAATTATATTCTACGTTTTTTTTTTCACTTATATGCGATATTTTTGTAATATTTGAGTTAAAGTTATTGTAATAATTATACAGAAATTAAGTGGCACTAAACATGTTTTGCTTAAATTGAAAAGTTGCAATCTAAGCACTTTTAAGGTTTAACAATATTTTTCTTTTAGTTGAAGCTAAGCCGCATATTCAATTATATCCTACATTTTTGCACTTATATCTGATATTTTTGTAATATTTGAATTAAAATTATTGTAATACTTTTACAGAAATTGGATTGGTTTAAAAATGATTAATTTTGAAAAGTTTGTACTTTAACACTTACTTATTCGATTGAAGCTTAACGGCATCTTCGCTTATATTCTACAATTATAATCATTTATCTTCACTAAAATCTTATCATTTATGTAATACTTGAATTCTGGTTATTGTAATACAGAAATTGGTTCAGAACTTTCGAAAATCGGGTTACGGTTTAATAATGCTTTTCATCGGGTTGAAGCTGAACAGCATCTTCACTTATCTCCCACACCTTCTTAGCGATTCCCATATCTGCTACAGTTCGACGTACTTTTTGAATTTTGCAATCAGAAAAATATTTTCCGGTAATGTTTGCTACATCGGGCGACACGCATAAGTATATAGAAGTCTGGGCAGCCTCTTTAACGCTCTAAAAATTTAAATACTTAATGAATAATAAGTTCAACGAAAAAGTTAACACTATGTTTAAAATAAATTATACTTTGAAGAACATTGAAATAAAAAAATTCCAAGGAGATCTCATTACAAATTGGCTCTCTCTAGAAATCACGGTAGCTATTATTCCTGGATGCAAAGCGTTTACTGTCACACCTAAAAAGATTTTAAATACTAACTATTATATATATATATATATTCATACATCATCTTTATTTTACTCTTCTGCATATTTAGTAAGTCGAGCGTTAAAAATCTAAATGATTGATTATGCTTCTAGACATAGAAGAAGACTGTCACAACTTAAAAACAGTCAATTTAAAATATTTTTACATGAAATAATAATATTAATAAGGTTTTTAGATCACCAAAACAAAGATAAATCCACCGACCGGTTAGACAAATAGAAAATCACAAAAAATGCTTTTATTTAAATACTTTCGATCTTCCGAGATTTAAATTCTTTCGACCTTCTGAGAAATTTAAATACAGTCATTTAGAGTAATAGAACATTGCAAGAAAAGTGTTGTGCATTTGAATACTTTTGATCTTCCGAGAAAGTATGCATATTTTCAAACATTTGGCACGAACACATTCGGAAATGTTTCTTATCTAAGTGTCTTCTTTTATTACTTAAGCAAAAATAAGGCGGTTTCAATAAGGCGAAAAATAAAAAATGCGTAATTTATTTTTATCAGAGCGGGTTTTTAGATCACTAAAGCAAAGATAAATCCACCGGCCGGTTAGAATAATAGAAAATCGCAAGAAAAATCACTTTCATTTAAATACTTTCGATCTTCCGAGATTTAAAGTCTTTCGACCTTTTTAGAAATTTGAATAGTCATTTAGAGTAATAAAATATTGCAAAAAAATTGTTGGTCATTCAAATACTTTTGATCTTTAGATAAAGTATGCATATTTTCAAACATTTGCATAACATGGCTTAACGTATAAACTATCTTAATATTATGGTAGAAGCTATGTTGTTTCATAAAATAATAAACTCACGATTCCGCATAAAATTTCAGCTGAAGTCCCGCAGAGTAATTTGATAGGGCTGTTCCTCTTCATTCTATACTATATATTTTTTAATACCGCCTAATTATTGTTTATACTAATAATATTCCTATATATTTTTTAATAACGCCTAAATTTGATGTTGACAGTTTTCAAAACTAAAGTTTTAAAAATCTCTAAAGTAATCTCAAATGCAACTCTTTATACCCTTCCCACTAGTTGCAACAGTCGGAGATTAGCAGAGTAGGAGAGCAGCCGCCGGGACTCCGCCCTTGGCCAGTTTGGCTTACAATAAATGGAATCTCTGCAGTGGCGTACCATCGGAGCCTGAAGAGACTGCAACCCTTAGAGTTACAACGCGGAGATTAAAACCCCATTGGGTCTGGTTACACACAGTGAGCCTACATCACTACTCCCTACAAATGATCTACGTCGCTAAAGTACCCCTAATGACCATAGCACCTAAAGAGCCTGCACTTCGTAGCTACATTAACAATAAATAATGCTTTATGATATGTATTCTGAAGCTGGGTAAAATATTTAATTTTCCAAAAATATAATTTCCTCATATTTTCCGCCCAAAATTTTATATTTTGCTCTATATATATATAGTTGGAAGTTTCTATTATTTATCCCGGTCAAGATGTGGATGTTTTATTATTATTAAGATATGTTTTTCCTAAAAATCTATTTATTTTAGGTTGTGACGATTTTCCAAACCGATGATATGTATGTTTTAATACCAGTTCCTTGCAGCTTTCTACTCAGTTCCATAGTGAAATGTATATTAGCCAACTTGGAAATGCTGTAAAGTTTAGCTATAGAGGTGGTCCTAGGCACTTTGAAGTCTTCAAAGTTAATCTTTCCAAATCTATGTGCATAAGATGAAACATTGACGATGCGACTCGGAGCCGATTTCTTTATTTTACCTGTAAAATCATATTTTTTATCTTAACTATTCATTAGCATTATGTTAGTGTAATCAAAACTTACCCAATAATATGTTTGTAAATAAAAACGGTCCAAAATGATTGCATTGCATTATATAATCTAAACCGTCTGATGATAATCTACGTTTTAAATTACCACCGGCACCAGCGTTGTTGAGTAAAATATCAATTTTTTGTTCTTCAGCCAATATTTCATTAGCGCATTTTCGAACTTTTTCCAAGGATGTAAAATTTATATATTTAAGCTAAAAGAATACATATTTATTACAAATTTATAAACAATATCAGTTAACATGTTCTTCCTTTGCTTTGTGGGGTATTATTTAAAAAATTAGTTCATACACATCTATGTAGAAGAAGAGTTTAAATAAATGTTATATAACTATAGTGACGCCCTGCCTGAAGAGTCACTCGCCCGCGGGCTGAAACGTAGTGTTTCTTTAAGGCAACGCACCCAATACAATTAATTACCATGCTGCTATACATACATGCTACATTTATAGAATCAAAAAGGAAAGGCCCTACAATAATTACCTTGAAATATGCTTAGAAATTTATTGAAATAATAAAAAGTAATAATATTTTATAAATAAAAATAAAAATATTTTATTTAATGAATAAATTCAATAATGTTTTTCATTTGGTTGTAGCTTAACAGCATCCTCGCTTATCTCCCACACTTTCTTAGCTATTCCCATATCTCCAACAGTGGGACAAGTTTTATAGATTTTGCAATCAGCAAAATATTCTCCAGTGATATTTGAAACTTCAGGTGACAAACATGCGTATATAGAAGTCTGAGCTCCTTCCTTTAAACTCTAAAAAGCATATGTTATAAATAAGTTTATTGATAGATGTAATAATGTGTAATATATACAATAGATACATACTTTGAAAAATATAGATACAAATGTACTCCAACCATCTCTGATTAAGAATCCACCATCCCTGCTTATTTCAGATGCAAATACACCCGGATGTAAACAGTTGACTGTAACTCCTGCAAAAAATTATTTCATTAATATTATTCTCATACCAGTTAAAAAATTAACAAAGTGCTAAACACAAAAGTATTAAATTTACGGCTAATATAAATCGTCCGTATTTTTTAAAGATTGTTTCTTTGACAAAAACGATCGAATTAACCTCTAAACAAATTTTAAATGTTCGATACACCTGCACTTGTCACGTGCGAGATTGTCAGATGCTTTAATGGTGCAAAACGCAATTATAACAACGTCAGATATGTTAATCCAAGAATTGCCACTTTGGGCAGGATTTCTAATGACGAGTGATCCAAGTAGCATGAACAGATGATCTGTCCCTATCTACAATGAAACCAATTCGTTTTTATGCGCTCCTGTTGATTAAGGCAGAATATTGTATTTAATATATAATTTCTACATCAATATATTTATTTCCCAATAAAATTGTATAATTGTTTTAATTTTATAATATTATGGGGTAGTTTGTTCAAAATAGATTTGTCATACTCACGTGAGATAAGCATCAAAATTTATTATTATTAAGATGGGCCAAAATATCAAAGATATACATACAAACATAAATCAAAGCGCGCATCAGTACAATAATAAAATATATAACGATTAAGTGAATTACCTGTTCCTTGCAGTTTTTTCGCTAATTCTTTAGTAAAGTATATGTTGGCCAGCTTGGAAAGACAGTAAGTTCTAAAATCAGACATAGCTTTAGGCATTTTGAAATTATCAAAGTCAACTTTTGCAAATTTATGTCCATGAGAAGAGACACTGACGATTCGACTCGGAGCTGACTTCTTTATTTTATCTATAAAACATATTTTTTTATTAGTGCCATATACAAAAAGTAACTTTTCAATATACTGAAACTTACCTAATAACATATTTGTGAACAAGAAAGGTCCAAAATGATTACTTTGCATTAAAACATCTAAACCGTCCGGTGTATATCTACGACCAACGACTACGGCGCCAGCGTTGTTGAGCAGAATGTCAATTTTATTCTCTTCAACTAAGATTTCCTTTGCACAACTGCGAACTGTGTCTAGAGATGAAAAATCTACGTGCTTAAGCTAAAAAAATATCTAGAGATTAAGACATAACTATATCATTTATTATAAAGCTGGCGTTCATAAATAAATTACATTTGAGATACAATTAATAATATAATGATATGATTTAATGCTTAAGTTGTGATAAAGTGCAGAATTGAAATACCGAAGCGTAGAACATGTTAACTGACATAAAAACCATTTAAATACAAGGAAACGCATTAAAAGCTTTGTACGATAATATAAATGTGCAAATATGTAAAAGCAAGTGTGTGTTAATTTAATAAAAAATATCTGGGTATATTAAGAAGTTAAAGCTAAGTAGAATGAATTATTAAATAATAGTTTGAATCTGTTAGTTGCATATTTATATAAATTGTTTACATCAGATACTTTTTATCTTTATTAACTGCGGTACAAATATAATTGTTTCCGTGCAGTCTACAAGATGAAGTGCTTAAATATGTTAAAGCCAATTTGATCAAACAGTATTGAAACTAATGACTGCTTTCAAACTGTGCTTCATAACAGTGCATTCAACAATATTCTAGACAAATAGTATTTTTTGCTTTATAATTTCAAGTTACAGTTTTGTTTGAGCTGATATTTATATGAAATGTGTAAGTTTTAAATGCCATAATTATATTATGCTATGAGAAAGAAAAGTCTTAGAAAGCAATATTATTATAGTTGAATATATACAACGTTTATATAGATCCTCAGTTCAAGTATTAAATGACATATTAGAAAGGCTTAATGCGATGACTATAAGCGTGCTGCTGTTAAGAATGTAATGTTGTGATAATGAATTATCTATATTGATAAATAAAAGTGAACTTTCTCATGTATGTTTTATATTGTGTTTTGAATTATCTATAGTTAAAAAATATGTTTTTTATATAAGTTGGGAAAAAGTTTATTACATAAATTTATAGATTTAGACACATGTGTAATATTTGGGAGCAAAAACTAATTGCATACTTTTGTCCATTATATAAATATATGTATTAATTATTATAAATCATGCCCAAAACTTTCTTTCCTGACTAACTGTACATATATGTAAATGAATACTCACAACGATATTGGTGTTACCCGTTTCCTTTATAATATTTGCCATTGCTCTTTCCGCCTTCTTCATATCTCTGCACACCATAATAACTCTAGCTCCCCTTTGAGCAAAATCTTTGGCGCTCTCAAGACCGATTCCTACCAACATAAATTTTAAATCACATGCTTCATGTTAACATAATATATGGAATTAATATATAACCTGCATTGGCTCCCGTAACTATAACGGTTTTTCCATCCAACCTTTCATTTCCTTTATATATACCCATCGACAATTTGTTGTAGATTTTCAGCGCCACAAGCAACCCACCGATGATACATATTGCAATAAGAATAAACCCACAGCACACCATTTTGACTGTAGTATATTTATATATGCATTATTATTAGTGAATCTATACATGATTAATATTATAATATAAGATTGTATCGTCATAAGCAGAAGGAAATCTTTCATACTGCTCATGACTTTGCCACTGATACATCATCACAGTAAATTGATCATGAAAAATATATTATAAGATTGTGTGGCTAGTAATACATTCTTAGATTAACCAGAGTATATGTATATCTGTGGCTTGATATAAGACAAACAATGTTTTTTTAATCTTTTAAATGCAATAAAAACTACTGTCGAATATACTAGACAAATAACTAAAATTTAATTAAGTCTAAATTTGTTGCAAAAATTTAGTTCATAAAATATCATTTATCTTTTGTTGAGATATATGATATTTTATCACCATAAATATTCCTATAAAATATCCTATATCATTTATTGAGATATAAAAAAAAAATCAATTCTTCGATTTATATTTTTAAAGAAAAAAATATTTACAAAAAGATGAAAATTAGTGACTTGATTGTAATCCAAAAGTATACTTCAAAGTTCTAGTTGTGTTAAGGAAATGTAATAATCTGAGACAGATAACAATGCAAACTTATATAACTTAATTAATATAAACTAAACTTTTATAGTCAAAATGTCAGTAAAATTAACGCAACTGGCAATTGAAGTACGTCAATGCCAAAATGATTAACTTTTGTAAAAAAGCATTAAAAGGAAACGCCTCAAGTACTCAATTAAATATAAATTGTGTAGCTAATCATAAGACTAAATAGACTGAATCTTAAACAGCAACATATTTTATGAAAAAATTTATAGGGCTATTTATTATAATAGTTATACTCGTATCAAGCCGCAGATATATATTAGAAAAACATTTAATTTTAACCATACCTGTAAATATGACAAATAATTATTAAAACACAAGTCACTGATCAAAGGTTCCTCACATTACTGACTATCGGCGCTGATTTTGCAATATCACCGTATATTATCTACGATTTGTGTGTAGAGAACACACATAGATTATGATAAAAACCACAAGGTCAAATGCAGGGATTTTAAATTTGTGAATCAAATTGTGGTATATTTTGATATCTAAACGATAGTGCTGTGACTGATAGATCTTCATTAAAATAAGATTAAGCGAATTCGTATAAAATTTGTATTGGTAACATTCAACATTATACTGATGTGATTGTTGTATAATAAATAAATAAATATATATGATCAATTTGATAGAATACGCATAAGGAAATCATATGGTATTAATAATAGCGAAAATATAGCTATTAATATATGCATGTCATAATTACTGCTTTTCAAGGATAATTACTGTCAGATAAAACAGGTTATAATTGACTAAGGTAAGTAATATATTACAGCATGTATTAAAAGCTAAACGTACTGACCCTTCTCGAGTTAGTTGTTTCACAATCCTCTCACAAAGGAGTAGAATTTCCGTATGTGTTGCCACAGCAATAGTCCATGGATCAATACCATAAGTGACAGCTAATTGGATAGCTTAAGAGCAAAAATGTATTGATCCGTACCATTAAAACAAATATTTATATCTATTAAAGGAAAAGTGAGGTTGAATGCAAAAATATAAATGTCTACTGGCATTCCATTAATAAAAACATATACAAAATGAGCCAAAAAATGTGAAACGGTCCAATAATACATGAGTCGATTATGTAATTTGTTGAACAATTTAAATAATCAGATGTTATGGACCAAAAAAATCATATCAGAACATTTATTATATAAATGTTTCACATATTTCCAGCCCAACCTGTATTCCCATATAGTGATCACAGCTAAGCTTACCATACAAGTTGATAATAATTAATATTAAAACTAGTTGCTCACAATTTTAATATCGAAAAGATTAAACAAATGGCTTAAATGGCCTTTAGTTATTATTAAATAGTAAAGTAGCTTCAGTGAAAATAGTCAAGTCTTCCCATAACCGCCTGGTTATCCACAATGGTCGGTCCTAGGACCGATGCTGTAGAATGTGCTCTTTATCGATGAATTAAGCTCTTCCTCTACCAGCGCGGTGTGACTTTATCGCATATGCTGATGACCCTCTTTTGCTGCTATCTGTATATAACTCAGATTATCTTATTATATGGCCTTTTGATGAGACCACCCACGTCTTTATGGAGGGACTTCTTGGCGTATTACGAGCGTTCCCACTACAATGACGCCGATACGATTTTATTGCTTTTGACGTGGATTTTTGACTTCTGAGAAAGGGATGATTGTTTTTGCGCTCTTCTATTGGTTAAAATTCTATTTATATGGTAGATCACGAAGCATATCCACAATCACGGCGAAGGCACGATTTTATTGCTTTTGACGTGAATTTTTGACTTCTGAGAAGTGACAATTGGTCAAAATTCTGTTTATACGTAATTTTCAATATTGTTATAAAAGTCGTAGTATGAACGCTAGATTACCGAGCGTACGATTTTAGACGATTTTATTGCTTTTGCCGTGAATTCTAAGCAGGAATTTGACCGGAAAAATGTCTTTTAATGAAATACTGTGAATCTTAATGAAATGGAAATATTAAAAAACGACGTCTTTTTTTTTTTATTTTTGCCCCTTTCTGGAAAAATATGAAATGACACCCCTGCTTATGTTATTGTGTTAAAAATAGCAACCTCATTATAATTAGTCAAATACGGACCTCGTCCCAAGCCAGATATCTATTTTTGCCATGGTGAAGTAGTTGGCTAGTCAAGAGAGTTCTCAGAAATATTTAATAAGATTTCGCTTCCATGGACAGGACCGACATGCAAAACTCTTTTCGACGTTGAAATTTCATATAGAGGGTGATGTTTAACTCTTAAGGAATGGTATTTCATTTTGTTATGTTTCATTTTTATGGAAAGAATAAAATGACATTGCATTATTTTATTTTTTATTTGATGCAATGTCCGATGAGTCTAAAAATTAACTATAGATATATTTTTGTCATTTATGCTAGAGCTTTATTACTTTCGAGAATGAATAATAATAATATTTACCGTTCAAAGTAGTAATTACAATATTATATCACATAATTAAAAGTGTTTTTCATAAGACTTGAGACTGACTGCTTCTTCGGTCAATGTCCACAACTTTTTGCCGAATTCAAGATCCTTCACCTTAAAAGAAGTTCTTCCTAGTCCGCAATTGTCAAAGTAACACCCGGTAACATTTGAAAGTTTTGTTGAAACACATGCATAAATTGATGTCTGTGCTCCTTCTTCAGTTGACTGAAATAAAATCATAATCTATAACTAAAATTCTTTTAAAGGTAATATAAATTAATACCTTACCCTGAAAATCAAGCCTAAAACATAATTCCATGTGAAGCGTACTAAGAAGTTTCTAGTTCTAAGTATTTCTGAAGGAAAAGCTCCCGGATGCAAGCTATTAACGGTGACACCTAAACATTCAAAAAGAATATATAAAATGTAATTTTGAGGTAGTGTAATACTACTCAAAATGGCTAAAAGTTCATATAAAGAAAATATTAATACTGTATATCCTTTTTTTTAATATATAAACTTAGAGTATTTTATAGAGTGCAATTCAGAAATAAATTCAAATTTATTAAGATGATAAATAATAATACCTGTGCCTTTCAACTTTGCTGCTAGCTCATTGGAGAACATTATCAATGCTAATTTGCTATTGGCGTACAAAACTCTGTTATTCCTTTTAGGAAATTTCAACTTTGCCAAATCCAATGATGCAATCCAGTGCATTATTGAAGAAACGTTTACAATTCGACTAGGAGATGATTGTTTCATTTTCTCTTAAAAAAATATATTTTATAAGCATTGTTAATCAGTATCCGGCATTATTACTATTAATTGTTATTGTATTGTTGTAAAATAATCAGGTAGCTAGCATTATCCTTGGCAATGTAATTGATTGATTGTTTCGCCACAGCAAACAACTGCAAAATTACTTGGTATCAACGATAAAATCTACAAAAACAGATTCTCTATATCATATCACTATGATAACAAAAATATACTTATATGAAAAATAAGAAATGAATTTGAATATCAAAAATTTAATATATTTTAAAAGTAAAAATCTGTTTTATGTTCCATTTACTATACAATTTATATTATTATGTTTGTTTGCTTAACACTGCAATATGATTTTGTACGGAACCTCTGCTGCTAATTTCTAAGTCAGATCTAGGCTGTTCTAAAATAATATTGTAGGGGGCCTATTTATGTATATTTATTTAGGTTTATTATGGCCAAAACTTAGAGGCACTCTGGTAACACTGGCTCTTTACTTGCCGACTCTGGCGGTTTCGCACGCCGGTACGGGCCCCGCGCACCGTTCACCGTATAATATATAAATAATAAACCTGTAACTTCTTCAATTCAATAAAATACTACTGCAGCGGCTCAATCTGTTTCTAATTGCCACCCTCTCCTCCCGTCGCCAAAATATTATTTAGCTATTATAGATAATTACATATATTACAGCAAAATAGTATTGATTCAGTTACAGTTCAGTTACTTATACATATACATATTATTAAATTCAACAATTTCACGATTTAATAGATGATGCCAGTTGTAGCACATTCAAATTACTCAACTGACAAAATAATGGACAATAAGTTACCTAGTTGAGTCATTAAATTACTACAGCACAAATTTATTCTTCAGATTGGTAGTCCTATTATGCTGCTGAAGGTATTAAATACAATATATTATTGAGACTTATTGCTGCAAAAAAAATTACAGATGTACATCAACTGCGAATACCTAGATGAGAACAAATTAATACTATCTGAGAGATGGTTAAGAAGTCGGATAGCTGTGCTTATTGGGGAATGACTAATACTTTTGTTTTTGTATGTAGAACATAAAACAATACTCAGGAACACAAGCACTGATAATTTGATTGCAGATAAATCCAGAAACTTCGGATTGTGTATATTCCCTACCAACAGTTTAAAAAATACTCGTTGACGCGACTCAAGGAAATCATATCCCAGTTTACATTGTAAGAATTTTATGTAAAATAAAAATGGATATTTATATTCCTTCGTGTATAGGTATCCGAAAAAGCTTTCTCGGACCCTTTGTATTAAAAGTGAGTCGATTACATTATTTGGTTACCAAACCAGAAAAGCGTGCTCAATAGTATTGCGCACTAAGTGATTATACAAGGTACAAAGTTCCCTCGAACTACACAATTTATACGCCTATCACAAAAAAATCCCAACATCTTAGAGGTACTATGTTTTCTTTACACTGATGGAATCTGTAGTCCACTTTAAATAGGACACCCATATCGGTTACTACTTCTAGGAAATGTAGCACATTAAAATTGATCACATATAGATTTTCATTATCAAGTTTTCTACAATCTTCGATGGACATAATAAAAAAAAATGATGGATATAAAAATAAATATCTTACAAATTCAATTATTTTACACTAGCTTAGTAAATCACTCTGAATTCAATTTTGAGATTAAGATTATCTATTGGATCCATAATTACAATATTAATTATGTAAAAATCTGTAATTTAGTAGTTACCTTTTTAATTAACCTACCTAGTAAAATATTAGTAAACAAAAACGGAGCAAAGTAGTTCACTTGCATTAAAGCGTCCAGATTGTCTTCGGTCACAATCTGACCCAATTCAGCAGCTCCAGCATTGTTCAACAGAATATCGATTTTCTTCTCTTCCTTGATCAGTTCATTAGCGCACTTTCTTACACTAGTCAACGAAGCAAAATCAACATGCTTCAACTAAAAGTAAATTCGTTATAAAATAATAATTATTTTTATCACTGAAACGTCTTACTAACGTCGACTTTAAAGTTTCCCGTGTCTCTAATTATGGCATCTTTGGCTTTTTCCGCTTTCTGCATATCCCTACAAACCATTATAATCCTGGCGCCTCTTCTAGCGAAGTCTTTAGCGCATACATAACCAATTCCTTTAAAAATAAGGTGATTTAACTATTCATATATAGTATTTATATTGTAAATTGATGGTTCTCCATAAATATTCACCAGTATTTGCTCCGGTGATTACCACAACCTTATCAACGAGTCGTTCCGTGCCTTTATACATTCTAGATATATATTTTACATACAATTTCAATAAAACAAAGAATGCACCGATGGTACAAAAAATAAATGTGCAACCCGAATTCATGTTTAAAAATTAAAAATTACAATAAGAGATGTTTTTTACGCGAATATCTTCAACGCACTGATGCTGTTTGTCCCTTACTCCAATTAAGTAAAACATCATTATCAAGGTTCATAATAATTATTACATATCAACCGGTTAAATGATTTGCAGCATTGTACTTGAAATATAATTATAAAATTATCGTCACATAATTGTGTTATTTGTGTCAGGTTGCTTTACGAGTGATTAACACGCAGATTTACAGATAAACTTTTATTTCAACAATTAGTATCACAAAACATAACAAGAGGATCTACTATTAAAATTCAACAAATTATAATATACGCAATATTGTCAATTTGTACTACTTATTATAAATACGATGTATAATATGATGTATTGCAGAGATTATTCCTCGCATATACTATATAAAAATGAAATACTGACTTAGATGACTTGATCAAAGCTGAATAGCTTAATAATTATTTAAGCAGAGCTAATGTTTATTTATAATAATTATTGTATTTAGAATACGTTCAATAAATAATGGTTTGATATATTAAATACCAAGAATTGTGTAAATTTGACTATAAACATTGAAAGGCGATTTCACTTCAGGTTTCCGATAACGGCGTAAGTAAACTCGATGGTTGTAGCTTGTCCTCCAATGTCCCTCGTCTTAACTTTACCGGCTTTGAGCACTCTGAAATTTTTAATTGGATTATTATAACAGATACGACATAATGAAATCTAACTTTGATTCAATACTTTTCAATTGAATTTTTAATTGTGGTTGCATATTGCGGCAAGTTGATGTGGTTCAGCATTTTTACGGCGCACAGCAACATGGCTGTTGGATTAGCAACGTTCTTTCCCACTGCTTCAGAGAATGTGTGACGCGCACCCTAAATTATAAAATATAGTTTTAATTTTTATTTTTGCTAAGTGACTATATTCGCTGGTATTTAATAGCATAATAATAATACTACACAATAGGTCAATAGTATGGTCTGTGAGTAATACACAAAGGACCTGGGTTTAAATCCCATATTGATGCCTTAAAGTATTAAATTGCTAATTCCATATTTCACAACTTTACAGGAGAAACAAAAAACTAAATAGACAACTTGAAAATAGGAAAATAAATCAATATCTCAATTTTCTTGATTTTCACCTAAAAGTAGAGTTAGAAAATTTATATTTTAACTTGCCAGACTATCATTTATCATATTTACCGGTTCAAATACAACGCAACGAGCGCTGAAAGAAGCTCCAGCTACCACACCAGCTCCGCCCACCAGTCCAGAAGCTATATTATCGATGATGTTGCCATATAAATTGGGCATGACCATCACGTCGAATTGATGCGGATTCGATACCATTTGCATGGTGCAGTTGTCGACGATCATGGTTTCAAATTCGATCTTCGGATACAGTATGGCCATCTATCAATCGAATATTAACAATATAGTCATTGCTAGTAATTAATTTTAATAAATAGCTTTGCATACTTCTTGACAGCTTTTCATAAAGAGACCGTCTCCGAGCTTCATGATGTTCGCTTTATGAACGGCGGTGACTTTCTTACGTCCGTTCTTGACGGCATAGTCGAAGGCAAACTTGGCAATGCGTTGAGATTTAGCCTTCGTGACAATTTTCAAACATTCGACCACACCTTGAATAAAAAAATGTAATTTATAAACAAATAATGTCAATAAACGCAAAACACATTTAGAAACAAACCAGGTATGCATTCGTGCTCCAAAGCGGAGTATTCGCCTTCGGTCTGTTCGCGAATAATGACGCAGTCAACGTTCGAATGTCTACTCTTAACACCCGGCAAGGATTTTACATGTACGACGTTAGCATACAAATCCAACTCATTTCTCAACTTCATGTTCAACGTTTGTAATTCTCCAGTGTGAGAGTAATCAGGAGTCGACAAAATACCCTGAAAATACAATCAAACATATTAATTGATTATTCCAAACCTTCCAAATTTTTTGGTGTATGTGTATAAAAAATTTAAACTTGAAATCTTTATTTTTATGCATTAAAGCTCCGGCAAACAAGGATAGAAACACATTCAGTGGCAAAGCAACAAAATCCATTATATATATTATACTAAGGGTGGTTTTGAAGGCTCTTAGTGACAAATAATTTATTCCAAGTTATATGATTTTTTATATATTATATGAAATTTTACATATTCTTAATAAATATGTAAAATTTAAGAAATATTTTACACTATACTAACAAAAATTTGCCAAATACTAAACTTTTGAAACACTTGTTTTACACAATATACATATGAATAACTTAAATTACAGTAGACTCCCGGAGAACACCTGCAGTTCATCCCCAACAACACGCTTTCACTCCCCAAGAGCACGAATCACGTCATAGCGTTCCCCCGTATAGCGTACTTTTTGTTACTGTTTGTCCCTTGACTTCGCTAGACGTATTCTGTGACAGGCGAAACGCCGCGCGCTATAACATTCCAGGAATATTCATCACAATTCAGGAAGAAAATATTTATTTTTGTATAGCTATGAAAAAAATTATGATCAAGCAAATCAATGTACACGTTTTTTTAATACATTATGTATACAATTTTCAGAGGGATTCAACCATTCTAATTTTTTATAATAAAATTATTTATTTATGTAATACATATCTATTACAAATTTAAAAATGTAGTAACGAATCATTAAATACATTTAGATATATGATATAAAACACTTTATATCCAACATTAAAATTTTAGTACATTTAAAATAATATGTAATCTTTCTAAACTTAGCAATTTTTTATTTCAAAATTTAAATGCAAAACCCATGTAAATATCTATAATAATTTATTCAATACGACTTGCACAGAGCAACCTGCTGAATTAAAAAAAAATAGAAAAATGTCAAGCACCATATTATAAAATTCGAGAAGAAATGCAGACAGAAGACAATAAAGAAAATTATCCTGTTAATAATAAAAGTGGTGATGAAATTAAGTTATTAAAAAGGTCTCGATGGAACGTGATATTAGATGACACTGACAGTATTTAAATGCATAATTACAAGATTTAAGATGTTTAACTTTTTTCATTTTTACCATTATTGTTTGTTATAAGTATATATAATTAAAAGTAAAATAAAAATAATTTATTGACTAGTATCCTTTTAATTTCTCACACTTAAAGGTAATATAAGTTCAGTCCTAATGAGAATATTTCAGTTAAAAATATAACTGTAGAACAAATACACATGTACATAAAAATAAAAGTTGTTGAGTTTAGCTCCCCTGCCTTAAGCTGAGAAATACAACTGTAAAAAATACAAATATGCTTAATCACAAAAGGGCCGAAACCGATCTATTTTTTCAAATTAGTTTTCCACTATTTGTTACGAGATCGATTAGTTTTGTTTGTACTTGTCGGCGATACCTGCTATGACCGAAGTTCATAGAATTAATTTGTCACAATATCAGAAAGGCCTTAGTATCGTAAATATTTTTACGATCATCTTAAAAACAGATGTGCATTCCCATTTTTGTGAAGATCTTTATATTGTTTTGAGCTGCAAATTAACTCATATTTAAAAACTGTAGAATTAGCAAATACAACTGTGTCATAATTTTTCTTTATTAATTTCGGAACATGTGCATAATTTTTTCTCGCGTTTTTGAAACTATTAAGTTGCAACAAAATATAGTAAAAACGATCAGCTTGCAAGAATTTCTAAATATTTATAAGGATTTACCAAAATATATACAAGGTAGAGAATTTTAAGATTTGATAATGGTCTAAATATGCATGGCGAAATAAATGATAGTAAGTCTCGAATTTTAGAGAAATACAAAAGCGCCCTATTTTCTCCCTGCGGTGCACATTTGTTAAATTGGGTCAATGCTGCAAAATTAACCAAGATGTGATATCATTTTTTGGACATACAGAAAGCTTCTATTTTTTTTCTATCACTCTGGGAAGTGTAGAGAAGATATGTACGTACCATTATCACTCAAGTTTATCAAACAAAAGGTGAAGTGAGAGAATCCAAGCTGTGTAACCGATTGTTAAAAGATGAATATATAATTAATTCCATTATCTCTTAATACAACGAAAGTTTTTAAAAAATGCTTCTTGTCTTACAAAGATCTGTTAATGACAATGTTTTGTCACAAAATTTTAGCGAGTAATAACATCAATGTTGTTATACAAAGTAAAGGAATATCTCTCGATGTTGAAATTGCTCTTATTAAAGATTTAGCCAAAGAGATGTGACTCTTGGGAAATTAATTTTCAAGAGACAAAACTAGTTTCTGATATTTTAGGAGAGCAAAAAGTCATGAAAATTGAACAGAAGGAAAAGTTGTTGAAAGCGAAGAACATTGTGAAAAAAAATTCGCTAAAACTTTTAAATTCAATTTTCGAGAAAAAAAGATTTTTCAGTGGATTAAGGAATTCAATGACACAAGAACGGCTCAATGACTCATCAATCTTGTGCATTGAAAATTATATAGGCAAGAAAAGAAATAAAAAAAATTAGATTTGTATGTACGTATTGCAAATATTTGCATTATCCCCGAGTACACGCTCCCACTTACCACGCCCCATATGTACTGTGTTATCTGGGAGTCTAATGTTGAAAGTGTAATATTGAAAGGTTTGGAACATTGAGATAAATAAATCGTTTCTGGTACATACCTTGAGACAGATTTTGTTTTTTGAAATGGATCCTGCGACATCTTCGAGAGGCGCGCTCAAAGTTGGGTTTACTTCAGAGAAAAAGTACGATTCAAAGTCGACTGGAACATTAGCCGCCTATAAATCAAAAGTCGTATATTAGATTACCCTTAGCTTAATATGAAAATGACTCTTAACTGAATATTTGTCAATACCTTAAACACTTCTTGGACTGAATAGACGAGTTCCGGACCGACTCCGTCTCCCGGAATCAACGTACATCTCGTTCTACCCTCTTTGGTTTTACCTTGCTGAAAACATTCAGTGAAAATAAAAGTCCACACTTCACAATTTATACATACGAGGGTAATTTATTAGGAAACGAATATACATATATTTGTTCGAAAGTTAGATGTTAATCATACAAGTTAGATTATTCGACATTCGGATAGACACTACAAGCACAGTTCTTAATATCTTGGGGGTGGGGAAAAAGTAATATTAAACACGATGCACTAATCTGCAATTAATCATAATCATAATTATCACAAAACCCAACCAATTAACGTTGATATTTGACGATAACATATTACCTTGTGATAACGCATCTATGATAAATACGGTGTAAAATAAACGATTACTACTTAAAAAATACTTATAAACGACAATATAATATTAATATTATTATAGACGAGAATTAGTGAGCTCACCGGGAAAACAGAGACGAGATCGCTTTGTATACCTACGTCTTTTTGGTTCAATACTACCGTGGAGTGAACGGACCTCTTGGTGAAATTTTGGGAACCCTGAAACGTAATAAGTCTAAATTGTAAGCAAATTATATTTTAGGAAATTAAGCTAATATAAAATAACAACCTGCAATAAGGTAAGTCGAAGGGCACGACCTGCTAATGCCATTTTGATTGAAAACAGTAGAAGCTTCGATCAAGTACGTAACAGCTGAGGGCTGCCAGTAATATTGCCACACTTTTATTTCGCGAGTGACACTTAGCTTCGAACGACGCTAAAATAGCTAATAAAAGAGCTAACGCAACAATAAAATAACCATTACATTACTTTTAAACTATGGGTGCATCATTCATTAATAGATGATAAATTTATGCTGTTCATTTATTCATCAAAGACGCGAGAAATTCTGAGAATATAGCAAACTTTGTAGAAAATTAAAAACTTTCCATCAAAAACGTCATTTAAGCAATTTTGGCAATTTGCCCAAAAAAAATGTATGACGTTTAATAAAATTCCATGATTTTTAATAAAATTAAAATATTAAAAAAATGATCACTGACTGGCCAAATTTCTCCCTCCCCCCTCCCCTCTCGAAAAATGCTGAAATGATGTCCCTGATTCTATACCAGAGATTCTCGAAGAAAATCTATTAAAAAAAGCAGTTTTTAAGCCATCCCGATAATATTTTTTAAAACATATACTTTCAGTGAAATCATATCGGAATTCATTTTCATCGGTATATATATTTTTAACAGTGAAAACATAATTTCTCTGGTATGTGCTAGTAAAATTATATGCTTTCAACTTTTCCATGCGTAATCATATTATACGTTTACATACTTATCATTATTTATTTATATGCGATGAATGTGTATTTCTTTGGTGAACTTATATTTACACTAGTGAAGTCCAAATACATTTGCACCAGTAGATATATATTTCTACTGGTGAAAATGTATTTGTATCTTTAGAAACTAAACCAGTCCGATTCAATTCAGTGAATAGACGCATTAAAAATATTGGGAAGGCTAGGAGACAGTCGATCATCCAACAATCCATTATCCCAAAAATTCGGAAGAAAGCTTTTAAAAATAGAAACAGAAGCCACACACGCACGGATCTGCCTGCCGGATCTGTCCGAGATGGATGTGCGGCGGACAAATCCAACCAACAGTATCTGTCCGCCGTCTGTCCGTTGTCCGTACACAAAACGAACGGGTTTGACATGGACACGCAGATCCGA
This sequence comes from Plectrocnemia conspersa, assembly GCF_051122295.1. Lineage (NCBI taxonomy): Eukaryota > Metazoa > Arthropoda > Insecta > Trichoptera > Polycentropodidae > Plectrocnemia > Plectrocnemia conspersa. Next base: position 2,024,902 of record NW_028277176.1, on the reverse strand, counting down.
GCATCCGAGTTTTGCTTGATGTCAAAACAATAATCAATTACATGGTTTACAATTAAAAATAATTGTAAGCAATGTAATTGATCATTGTTTTGACGCCAATCGCCATTAGTTATTCTTCTAGTACTGTAAGGATAGGGTTTCATAATATGCTTGTTTAGTTGAAATACAGAATCACCTAAAAACGCGTAAATCTGATGTCCGATAAGACTTGAGTCCGAGTTTGCGTGTGTGGCGAAGCTCGGACAGATCTGTTCGGGTGTTTGTCGGACAAATCCGTACGTGTGTGCTTAGCATAAATCGATACAGCCACCTCTCTGTCCACAATTAACTCGCCTGTCGTTAAGGTGATCAGATTTTGAACATATCAAAAAAGGACAAAAGGAGGACAAATTACTGCGGACAGACGGCAGACAGATCCATCTGTGGTTCTTAACACCACACACTGTTGGAATTGTCCGCCGGACAAATCTGATGGCCAAACCCGTGCGTGTGTGGCCAGCTATTTAGCAAGGGCTTTCAAAAAACAGTTTTGTTTTTTTACTTGTTTTAATCATCTTCGTAAAATTAAGATATTTTTCCCTAAGCTATTGTTTTAAATTTTTATTTAAAAAAATAAATATGTAAATAAATAATTGTTTTAAAATATGCAAGAAAACTAATTTCATTGCTTATAAATATAGTATTAATGATAAAATAACCTGAAATAAAAAATGGCAAATAAGAAAAAATGTATTTTTTATATCTGAGAATATAGATGCGCAAAGTTTTTTATTTTAGCTTTCATAGTATGTGTATGTGCAAAAAAATGATAAATTATAAAAAATTAAAATAAAATACATATAAAATATAATGGACAGAAATAAATTTATTGACAAGAAATATTATTACAATATTATTTTACACATAGTCAAAATTTAGAGGAAATATATTCAAAATATTATAATATAAAAATATATAAAAAGTACTACGAACAATCAAACGATATTAAAATTAGAAATTAAAAAGATATGTATTTCTGTTGATTTCTCTTTTATAAAACTGATAAAAACTGAACATACTAGAAACACAACTTCCAAGCGCTAAATGAAATTTGTGACTTCTTTTTTAACTAGAAAAAGACGATGTAATATTGTATGAATGTGTTTTTAAATTTATAATTCAGTATTTCTAATCTCCAACATAATTAAAAAGGTACTTGACGGCAGCAGAATATTGATTATTTAAATATTTACTTGAACCAATTGATTATTTGTTCGGTTTTGGCCGAACCTTTCACTAAAAAAGATGACCTGAAGAAACCGTTTTTGGAACGGATTTTGATTAAAAAATCTGTATTCTTTATTTAATTAAAAAATAATCGTAGAGCACGGTTAATCGAGTAAAAAAAGCAGGTTTTTAATAAATGACCAAAAAAACGGATAATCGGTTTTAACCGGTTTGGGTGCTCTAGTAATTAGCTAAGTCGCTTACGTATATTTTAATAACAGTTTTAAAATGGCAGTATTTTGAATAATATGTAAACGCAGACGTGCGAAAATGGTCGTTCGCGTTATAAAAGAACAAGTTGTTTTATTACATGTACGCTCACCAAGCAATTTTAGATTTTTTTTAGCAACATTGAAAGTTTTTGAAGGAAATAATCTGCATTAATTTTTATTTTCGCCGCCCCAAAAGACCGCCTATGCAGCCTGCCCCTGACTGAATTACACATAAATATGTGATGTGCTTTTTCTACAAAAGTATTACTGGCCTCTCATCATCATCAGCGCGTTGTGGTCCTTCTGTACCTCTACTCTCTCTTTAATTTAGCAATTTTGTTGAGTAAAGTCACTGCTAGAGGTAACAATCAGCAACAGCAATTATTATATTTGCAAATATAGTACAAAAAAATATAAAAATAAAATTATATTTTAAATCTAGATTTACTTTTGAAGTTATCTTGAATGTCTTTTCAAGAAAAATGTTTTTAACATGATTTTGCCTTTCGTTATGATAATAACACAGACTTTGTAGTAATTTTTTACCGGAAGAGTTGTAAAAGTTATAGTGATGCTGTTAGCATACTTCTGAGTGTATTTTACCTCTGCATCAGGATCCTCAATTAACTGGTTAGCTAGTACGACATAGTTAGCTTCATTAGAGCTCATTGGATGCTTTTTCATATGATACACTGCCGACTCTTTCGATCCAAAGCGTATGCTCCTATTATTTGCCTGTTTTCTAACAAGCCAAATGATCTCATCCTGATTCAAATCAGTGTCAATTATAGAATGCGGAAACTTTTCATCGTCGTCGTAGGCCATATGATTATCTTCAACAGTTCGTAAAGCTTGATTAAAACTGGTTTTCACGTTTTCTTTCGTCATACTATTGAGAGCATTTTCCGCTAATAATTTAAAATATAGAAAACATATTTTTTTATTTTGTAAATCAATAATATTTACTTTTTATTAAATAACTAATATACACAACATACCTGCTTCCTTGAAACTCAATCTTTGATCATTACACAGTTGAGTATCTCTTGCCATATCGAAACTGTAGGCGAAATAGTTCAAATATGGACAGAATTTTGTTATGCTCGTCGGATCCATAAATTTCACAAATTCTACTGCCTTTTTCATAAAGCCTGGATTATAAGTATCGTAAGTCAGCATTTTGTTTCGCACCTACTTGTACAAAAAAATTAAGTAAAACCTATTAGTAAGTAAGATAAACCTGCCGTCGACAGTACCTTATCAATGCGATCTAATTCAATGGCTGTAAGTTGATCGGCGTCAATTTTCTTGATTCGTAAATTCCTAAACCATGTAGGTGTGTCAACACATTTATTTTGTTGTGAATTAGCTAAATAAAATAAATAGAATTATTATATCAAGAATTTTATAATACAGGATGATTCAATTCGAGTTTCCTATGCTGGGAGCACTGTAAAACAGACAGCTGTCAATAATCACGCGTGTTCAAAATGTCAAATGTTATTTTGCAATAATAAATTTACTAAATGGATCGCTCAACTACCGCTCAACGCGTTAAAATTATAGAATTGTTCTACATAAATAACAATTCTGTACGAAATACGTATCGAAATTTATGAGATGATTATAGTTAATTTCATCGTCCTACTGAGCGAATAATTAGCAACGTAGTGAAAAAATTTGAAAAGACTGGAAGCGTTGGAGATAAAGTAAGGCTTGTGCATCATCGTGGCACCCGTTCAGCCAAAAATATTGCTGCTGTAAGTGAAAGTGTGACCGAAGACCCGGAATAGTCTTATGGCTCCCTTTGGCGCATTTTGCATCTACACTCGTATAAAAATGATATATCACAAGAACTGACGCCCAGAGACCACGGATAGCGAATAACTTACGCAGATTGGGTGTTAGAGCAGCAGAAAGTTAGTTCTGATTTTTAAAAGAAAATATTCTTCTCTAACGAGGCACATTTAAACCTCTTTGGGTATGTCAATAAGCAAAATTGTTGCATATGGGGCGGGAAAATCCTCATTTGATTCCCGGGAGACCCCAAAAATGTATGTTTGGTGCGCATTATGGTCAGGCGGCGTCATTGGGCCTTGCTTTTTTAAAAACGATGAAGGTCGGACTAAAAAGTCAGTGGTGGGCGGTATGATTCGAATTTGAATTTGCCTAGAAAAAAAGCATGTCATTTAATGAAATACCATGAATCTCATTTTTTTATATTCTATTTTAAAATTAAAACAATACATAAAAAATTCGAAGAACCCTTTTTTAAAAAAGTGTTGAAACTGAAGTTGGATCACCTTTTAAGAAATATTTTGTGCGAACCTAGGTGGACGGTGGAGCTCAGCAGCACAAGGGCTAGCGCTAGCTGAAACACGAGCAGCGACATTTCTGAGATGCTTCGAACGGATGGCGGAAAAGGATCAAAAATGACGATGCCTCTTTTAGCACAGACGGCTGCAGTTCGTGAAAGCTAAACACACGCTCTCGACTCTAGCCAGACCACACGCGTCGCTCACTTAAATAGTGGCCATAATTTCCCTGATTGTGCAGGGCTGCGAAACTCACCAGCGACCCGTACGACCCGCGTGCCCTCGCTTATCGGCCAGCTATCAGCGATGGCGACCAATACGCGACACCCGAGCGACGCACGGTGGGGTATTTACCCGATCTGGGCGGCCAAAAGTCGATTATGAAAACTTTAATGCAAGTAAAAACAAAGGGAGAAGTATAGGGGCGTCGAGAAGCAAAAAGAATATGCTATCGATGTTTGCTTCAAACATTTATCAACTTGATCATACATACATCGTTTCAATCTATAAGACAGTATCTTACAAGGACATTGATTGCATCTATGCATTTCCTACTTAACAGATCCAATGCGCAGTAGCTGCAATTTATATATGATATGCCAAGGTTACTATACAACGAATACACACATGAGAGTTTTAAATTGTTTTTACAATAACTTTGCCACTCAATTGAAGTCCGTGAAATGGCAGTCAATTGAAGTCCGTGTACCTAAGAATCACTTTCATGGAAAGAAGGAAAAGACGTGCCTGAAAAAAATCATCATCCATTGCATCAACTCAAATTGCTATAAATATCAATGCAGAAAAGAGACACCTATTTTTTCTCTAAAAGAGAAAATGATATCATTATCTCATTCTCGGATGACCTAGGGCAGTGGTGATGTTAGGGCACGTTAATTTTAATACATCTGATATTGAAAATATATCCCAGAAATATACATAGAAAATGTGACACCAGCATTATGCACAAACAAAGCAGGGGCTTGAACCCGACTTATTTAATTAGGGGTTATTTGCAGGCTGTATAGCCGCATAGAAATCAATGCAGAAGTTGCCTGCAGGGGCGTATATTCAGGGTGTGCTAGGTGTGCGGCGCACACCCGCAAAACCATCTAAAATATAAATTTAGAAATTTAGAAAATTTAGGGCATAAAGCGACATCATTTTGCATACAGTAGTATGCAAAATTATAAAATTTTAATATGCAGTGTATAGTATGCATTGGTATTTGTCATTCGCTCTGAAAGTTTCCGCGCGACCGACACGCTATGTATTACACATGTGGCGCACCGACCTTGAGTGCGGCGGCTGACTAAAGTAAATTGTTCCGAGATTTAACGGCTAAAGTCGATCTGTCGGCTGGCAGCGCTCAGTAGTAAAATTGGTCTCGAATTTGGTGCACGTACTTCAAAAACTCTTGCGTCCGTCGCTGCTTTTTTATTAAATTATATCACAATAACAGTTCACTCATTTTTTATATTTTGGCGTAAAATAGTTTATTATCTTATTTACATATGATCAATATTTAATTTTCTATTCTAGATTATATATTTTTATTTACCCCAATAATGATGAAGAATACTGTTGAAGATATTTTGAATAATCCATTTTCAAAAAGATGTTATGAAATTAAATTGAAGATAATCAAAATTGGCAAACCACGTCCACCTCTTCCTAATTTATTTATGAAGCATAAAGACAATAAATGTGAATATATTAGACATTTTTCATTTTCATCATATGAACGAACTGACTGGTTAACAGGCTGCGAACTTCGATTTAGATTGTTCTGTTGGCCATGTTTATTGTTTTCCAAAGAAAGAAGCGTGTGGAATAAAAGTGGATTTGCTGACCTTAGTCATCTGATAACGGCACTGAAAAAACACAAAGGAGTGCAGTCACACGTTCAATCATTTTTTTCTCTCAAAATGTTTGGAAAACAACGAATTGAAGTCATGATTGACGCTCAACGTAAAGCTAATATAAGTCAACATAATGAACAAGTTCATAAAAATAGAGAAATATTAAAAGGAATGATTGACGTAGTAGTATATCTAGGAAAACAAGAACAACCTTTTCGAGGCCACGATGAGTCCTGTAATTCACTAAACAAAGGAAATTACTTTGAATTTTTAAATGCACTTCGAGAATACGATTCTGTTTTGGATACTCATTTAAATACTGCAACGGTGTTTCGTGGTACTTCCCCATCCATACAGAATGACACGATTGAAGCAATTGGTGATGTTATTAAAGATCATATTAAGGAAGAAGTAAATTCAGCAAATTTTGTCGCTATTATTCTTGACGAAACTTCAGATATAATGACGAACTCACAGCTCTCGACAGTTTTGCGTTTTGTTTATGAAGGTAAAGTTTACGAGCGGTTTATTGGCTTTACAGACGTTAGCTCTGATAAAACAGCCGATGGCTTATTTTGCCATGTTGTAAATATAATTGAAGAATTTCAAATTCAAGAAAAATTAGTTGGACAGACTTATGATGGGGCGAGTGTAATGAGTGGGCATATTAATGGTTTGCAAGCCAAAGTACTCGAAGTTTATCCATTGGCCATTTTTACACACTGCTATGCTCATACGTTGAATTTAACATTACAACAAGGTCTTTCCAATATAAAAGTGTGCAAATCATTCTTTCAAACTTTAAATGGATTGTCTGCATTCTTTTCGAAATCTTCCAAACGAATAAATGCTTTACAAGAGTTTGTAGCTAGAAGACTTCCTTCTGTTACACCTACAAGATGGAATTACACATCACGGTTAAGTAACACAGTGCAAAAATACAGAAATGAATTTACGGACTTTTTTCGAGACGTCGTGAAAAATTGTGAACTATGGGACCCCGACACTGTAATAAAAGCACGAGGTTTTCTTAGCTTTTTGGAAGATTTTGAAACAAGAAAACTTCTCCACATATTTTCAAACTATTTTGGAAAAACTGATGTATTATTCAACATTTTACAATCCAAATCTTTTGACATATTATATTGCTGTAAGAAAGTTACCGATATTTTGCAACAACTCAGACATAAACAGGAAAATAATTATGAAACAATCTTTATCATTTGCCTGAATTTGCAGAGAAATCTGTTCATGAGCTTGTACAATTTATTAACACAAATGATCTTGAGTCAGGTTTTCAGGAAATAGATAAATTAGGCAAACTAATATCAACTCTTCCAATCAGTACTGCTTCAGCAGAACGTTCATTTTCTGCTCTGATATTAAAAAGTAGAGCACTTTTTATGACAGCGTGATAGAAAAATTTATGATCAAAGAAAGAAGATTAGATTTTATATATAAATAATTATAATTTTGTGTTTATTGGAAATTTTATATTTTTATATAATAATATTTTAGATTAGGTTTGATGTTTATTTATTTATTTATATATGGGAAAAAGCTGTAAGGCAGTTTAGGCATGCCAAAACCTCGGCTAATAAAAATGAAAAAATGTAGGTTTTTTTTATTTTTTATAGCACACCCAATATTAACACCCACCGTACGCAACTGGTTGCCTGTCGTCAACACAAGAAAATCTTTTTTTCGAGTCCTTGAACGAGCTCACTCTCTCCTCGGGCGCTTTGCAACCAATATTGAAAAATTACTCGAATAAACAGCTACTCTTAAATCAAATCCCATTCGATTCGGCTTTCAAAATCGATGCTGGTGAATCAACTGGCAAGACTTGTTAAGAAGCTAAATTTTGGCATGGCATAAGAGCATTTAAACCTTTAGAAAAATTTCAACAATAGTAATCTGAGTGTCGATATTGAATATACAAAAGGCGGAATAGTGTTGAATACTTTATTTTGCATTTCAAGACACTCAATATATTTAATGTTAGATTTGTTATTATAAGCAAAATATAAATGAAACATTGTTTATGAATTAATAAAAACATTAAAAAGGTAACTGAATTGCACATAAATCTGTGCTACAGTTTTTCTAAAAATGTATTACTGGCCATGCAAAGTAATGCCTCTCATCATCATCGTCATCATCATCAGCATGTTGCGGTCCCTTTATACGATGAGAGGCTACCGTCTCTTCGATTTATAAATTTTGTTGATGTTCATCTGAATCAAATCACCTCTAGAAGTAACAAACAGCAACAGGAATTCTTATACTTACAAATACGATACAAAGTACATACATATATAAAAATATAATTATATTTTAAATCAAGATTGACTGGTAGATTTACTTTTAAGTTATCTATATCTTTTCGTGAAAAATGTTTTTAAAATGATTTTGCCGTTCGTTATGAGAATGACGCAGTATAGATAGCCATTTGCGCCCGCGGGACTTGTAAATTCTATATCGATACTACCATCATCATTAATTTTGTATTTTACATCTGCGTTTGGATTCTCAATTAATACGTTAGCCAGTTCGACATATCTAGCGTCATCAGAGCTCATTGGATGCTTTTTCATATGATACGTTGCCGCCTCTTCCGATCCAAAGCGTATGCTCCTTTTTTTTGCCTCTTTTCTAACGATCTGAATGATCTCACTACGATTCAAGTCGGTGTTAACGTCAGGATGCGGATTTCTTTGACTGACGTTGTAAGCCATCTGATGAGTTCGAACAGTTTCTAAAGATTGATCAAAACTGTCTTGCACGGTTCGATTCGTCATACCATTGAGAGCATTTTCCCCTAATAATTTAAAATAAAGAGAACATAATTTTTTATTTTTTAAATCGATAATCTTTTATCAAGTAAATATGTACAACGTACCAGCTTTTTTGAGAGTCAAATTAGACTTTTGCATTTGAGTGTCTCTCTCGCTTCTGAACCTGATGGCGAAAAAGTTCACAAAGGAGCAGAATCTTGATACGCTAGTCGGACGCATAAACCTCGCAAAATCTACTGCCCTGTCCATAAAACCTGCATTACCATTTTCGTAAGTCATCATTTCGATTCGCACCTACATGTACAAACAAAATTAAGTACAGCGTATTAAGTAAGATAAACGTATTGTCGACAGTACCTTAGCTAAACGATCTAATTCATGGTCTTGTATTCGATTGGCGTCAATGCCCGTGATTTGCAAACTCTTGAACCATGCAAGTGTTTCATCTCGTCTGTTCTGTGTCGTATTAGCTAAATAAATTCAAAATGATATGAAAAATATTGTATAATCCGAAATATTTTATGGTCTTGTTGATATTTACTTCCACTGTTTTTTCTTGGATTATTGTTATTATTATTGTTATTGTTATTACTGTTGCTACCGCTATTGTTTGAAGATTTAGTATTGGAAGCGTTTGCACCGGAAGATTCTGTATTTGTTGTTTTTCTGTCATTGGATGATTCTTTTTTAGTATTATCGTTGTTGTTTCTGTTACTCCTTCCATTAGAATTTCTGTTGTAATTATTAAATTCTTCCCGAACTACATCACCTAGTACAATTTAAGAAAATATTAAGTATTAAAAATATTCCACATGAAAATCTAAGCAAAAAGACGGTATGTTTGACTTACATGTTCCATTTATTACAGGGCTTGCTACACTTTTAACTGCATAGCCAGCAGTGGTAGTACCCAGCACTTTCAATCCAATTTCAGCTGATTTTGTAATGATTATCTTTTCGGCTCCTTTTTTCACTCCTATCTTTATCCCATCGCGTAGTAGGGAAGCGGACCCGAATGTCATGACATCCAACGCCAAGCCTCCAACGCCTAATCCTAGATTTAGCAGGCCTTGTATATTGTTGCCATCACTAAAATCTTCAGACGAATGTTTCAAATTTCGAACGCTACCGACAACCGGCACAAAGTCCCAAAATGATAGGCCTCGATCCCGATGCATCGTTATCTCTTATGTGAAACCTTTAATTACTAATAATTAAATAAAAAACAATCAACATAAATAATTTCCAAGATGTCACAATATTTTTCTAAAATATTTCAACTGTACCTTAGAAATGTTGAAAAATTCCACTTAAGGGTTTATACTGAAGCTTACGAGCATAAGATTTGAATACTTTGTCGTAAAGGTCTGAAAATTAGTGAAAAGTACAAAAATAAAATTTGATTATTTTTAAACATATTTTGGTACTGATCGATTAGTGACAAGCCGTCTTAACATTCGCCGAACCGACGAGTCTTTTGAATTAAAAGAAATTAAATTACAAATGTTTTGACTTGTATTGGTACATATGTTAAAATTATTTTATCAGTGGTTTTCAATATGTGAATCTCAAAAGGTCAAAATTAAAATCATAAAATATGTTTCTTTCTATTTTGTTTTATTTCTAGTATAAATAATTATTTACAAAGAAACTGAATATTTTGAGGATTACTTGACGAAATGCATTGATTTTGTTTGGTACTTGTTTATTATCATGGTTGTGAAACATCCATTTCCTGTTCAAACTAACATATATTAAATGAAATTATTTTATCAGTGGTTTTTAATCTGTGGATCGCATAAGATCAAAATTAAAATCAGAAAATTAATTTTATTTATAATTTAAGAACATATTTACAAAGAAACTGATCACAAATAAAATAAAATGGTACTTGTTAAGAATGTCGGCGCCACGCTCAGAAACTAATGGTTATGAACTTTCTGCCGTGTTCGGCCCTAACAGCTATGAAAGCGGCCAACAACGTTTTGGTACACAGACACATTTTAAAATTTAAGTTAATTAGGTGTGAACGAGCGAGCGTTGGTCAGAACATTTAAAACCATTTAAGTAAGGTATTGTTGTAAATTTATATAATTCACATTTTAAATAAAATCGTTGTAGTTATTCATGAGGTGTTCACTGTTCTGACCAACGCTCGCTCGCTCTTACCTAATCTGTTGAAATTTTAAAACGTATTTATGTAGTAAAACGTCGTTGGCCGCTTTCGTAACCCTTAGGGCTAAACCATTGTCAATCTCGGCAATGTGATGCAGTGGGAAGTACGTAATCATTACTTTTGAGTGTGGCGCCGTCATTCAAAGAACTTTTTTAATGAGTTTCAAAATATTCAGTTTCTTTGTAAATATTTATTTAAACTAGAAATAAAATAAATTTGATGATTTTAATTTTGATCTTATGCGATCCACATATTGAATACCACTGAAAAAATAATTTTAACAAACATATGTAAAAAAAAGTATAAATTTTTGTTCTTAATTCCTTGTAATTCATTATTTCACGAGGCGAAAGAGTGTTATTAATCAACCAGTTTTACTTGTCTTGTTAAATACATATTATTTACAAAAACATATGTGGTTTATGTTTGTTTTAATATTACTAACTCATATTATAACATTCGAATTTCTATTAGTTTAACACTAACAGAGAAGTGTTCGCAATTATTTTTCAAATTCGTTATCTCAAACGTTACAAAGATAAGACCCAATATTTTTTCCTCTTCTTTTACACATACGCACAAGGTTTTATGCGATTAGTGGAAATGATTCACATCAATAATAATAATAAAAAAACAGTTAGTGGCGCAAATGCACAAAACAAAATATTTAGAAATTCCATATATTGTGTTAAAAATAATATAAAAAAAATCGTTATTTAATGACGTTGTAGAGTCGCTGTTTTTTAAATCGGCACAATTGATTATTTGGATGACGGTGACGAAAAATTTAAAATTAAAAAAAATATAGTGTTATAAAACTAGTGTTTGCCGTCATAGTTTACATTTCCGCCACGCCCTTTCTTAAATGTATTGGAATGTTCATCATTTCATGTTCACGTCATCTATTATTCGATTGTTTACTTTTCTATAAATAGTTTCATTCCTTTGAAATATGTACTATTTGAAAGGGTTACTGTAAAATATTACGTAGCACTATTCACTATTTGAAGGAACTTGATAGTTGATAAAGAGCGGCAAAAACTAACCATAAACCGGTGAAATCGTACTCGCCGCCTAATTGCGCACTCGACAATGACACATGCTTCGATAGGCGACTGCTTTACCGACACGGCTATCAGGTGACCGACTTTACAGCCAGATACTTCGTTCGCTTTCAAATTCTTCTTCACAGTCCTTCTATTCATTAACTTCCCGATACATCTTTAATAAACTTCTACTTCTACAAAACTATTCTAAACGTAAAATATCCTTTCACTCAAAAATCTATCTATTGTAATATCTAAATATATCAAGTGTTTTTAATAATGATATAAGTGTACATAAAATGGTATTACATGTTTTTAAAAATATATTGTATGTCAAAAGTAGGCAAAATCTAGGGAGTCATTTCTATATAAAATCAATCATCCTTATGAACAAAATTATTGGATGATTGATTAATATAACAGTCTGATAGTAAACGTAGCCCACTAAATAAATTAAAATACATTCAAAATTTACACTCAAAAATATCTACACATTAAAAATTTAAACGCTTTAATTAATGCACTGGTATTTTCGTACACTTCATTATACCATTCTTGGAAAAAGTAGGTAGAAGCATATTTTCTTGTATTTGCAATTTTTTATTTTTGAATATTTCGTATGTTTTACGACTTTTTTATATAAATACCAAAATCCAGTGAATATAATAAATTATCTATATATTCTAGATTGAAAAATATAAACAGAAATGATAAATAATCACATTTTACTTAAATAGGAAATTCTAGTAGCGATTCACACAATTCGTTCCCAATACGCTTTCAGTATAAGCGTAAGAACCGATAATTGTTGAATTTTGACCAATAAAAGAGCGAAATTTTTTTTATTATTTCTCAGAAGTCAAATCAAGTAAAAATCAACGTCAAAAGCAATAAAATCGTGCAGACGCCGTCGCGGTAGAAACCCTCGGTTATTTAGCGTTTCTATTAAGACTTTTTATAACAATATTACGACTTACAGTAAGTGAGAATCTAACTAAGCACATCTAAACCAAATTTTGATCAATATGAGAGCGCAAAAAACAATTATCACTTCTCATAAATCAAGAATCCACGTCAAAAGTAATAAAATAGTGCCGTTGTCGCCGCAGTGTCCGCAAAAATAAAAATGTAACGGATTTTCTGAATGGAATGAAAAAACACTTTTAATTATTTTTATGTTATATTTTATATGTATGTAAAATGATAATATATTGGGAAGTTTCTAATAAAAATTACGAATAATGAAGTTTGTAGAAGTTCACTACAACTAATATCCTCAACTTTGTGTACTTCAAAATTATTTACACAGACTCTTTGGGGTGTCGTTTTGACAATTATAACGATTATTTCATAAGGTAGAAAAAAGATAGATTTGCATTGCCGTTTCAAAAAAAAATATTCAGCTTACCGTAGACAATGGAATATATTTATGTAATTTATAAAAATGAATAATTTAATTTGTCATAGCAGTAGCAGTGAAGAGGAGCGGAAGAGCGGGGGGAGGGGGAGGGAGCTACGGAGCTCGCCGTGCGTTGTCTATGGTCGCAGGGAGCGTCGTGGCCGTCGCCGTCGCCATCGCAGTCGCAGGTCCGCTGGGTGTTTGTCGTTCGTCGGAGGTCGGAGCGAGTCGGAGTTAGAGTGGGCGTCGCGGGCAGCGAGCGACGGACGACGGACGGCCGACGACGGAGGGCAAAGGCGCGCGCCCCATCGCAGTACGCCGCGCGGGCAGACGCGCGCCCATAGACAACACAAAGGGAGACGAGGGCGGCGGACATTACATAAAGCCCCCGACGAAGCCCGAAGGCTCATCCGCCGGAATGGCGTACCGCCCCACCCTCCGCAAGGACACCATTATCGCGTGCAAGTACCGCATCGTGCGCAAGGTCGGCTCAGGCTCCTTCGGAGACATCTACCTCGGCATCAACATCACCAACGGCGAGGTGAGCCGTCATTCCCCTGCCCCCGTCCCCGTCCCCGTCCCAATCCCCCGACCGCCGTCGACACTTCTCAGCCGCCATCTTTTTTACACTCGTCTTGACCGAATGACTTGATCGTGCGCGATCGATCGAATTCAACGTCACTTTTTGCCATATCGTAGATGCATCCGTCGCCGCTTATATAGGTCACAGTATTGCGCAATAATTTCGCCTTTTACCCAATTTGATTATAATTCCTAATTTTGTAACGTTGTCATGGTCACAAATTACATATATTAGAAAACATAAATGCAACACATGTTTTCATTTTCAACAAAAATATTTGTGTTTGTTTATTAAAAGTATATAAAAGCTGTATATGATTGACTTTCTCATATTTACGTCGTATGTTATACGACGTAGAAAAATAGCACACAATTGCGTATATAATTGTATGTTCTTTATAAAATAAAATATTTATTGCTATGAGAAATAACACAGTAATAAGAACAAAATTCACATACTTGAATCGTCCCTTTTATGTATGTTCTTATAAAATAAAATACTGTGTGTAGTTAGTATACGTTGAGAACAAAGGGATAAAAATAATGTAGTAAAGCATTTTGTATTACCTTTTAATAACATCTTGAAGTAATAGAATACAATGCAATTTGTCCTTCATATTTGAATCTAAAACAATAGGAGCACTTTTGTATATTTCTTTCGAAATGAATGCAATTCTCATGTATTTGTGACATATACATATTATAATAATGGTCTCGGAGTTTAATTTATCTTTCGACATAATGGGGTTTAAATGCGTATCTGTTACTCTACATCGACAGTTAGCTTTTTTGATCTTAGTGTCGAATATATTCAACGTATTAATATTTTTTCTTATTAAATCACAACTATTAAGCTTTTGAGTGTAAACTGTACCCTTACCAGATGTTGGGACCACTACCTAAATAATAAAAAAAACACCCAAACAAAAAATGTTTCGCTCTATCCTTGTTCACTGATTCTCAACATATTTTTAATCACTTTGATATATGAAACACGTATTTACGTTACAATTACGGTTATATTTGTCCATCTTCCACATATGGATATGATTTTCAATCACGTTTTAAAAAATCTCTTTCTTTACATAAATTTATTTTTTCAAATATAATATTGGAATTTACTATATAGGAATAGTGCCTATTTAAGAAGCCACGCCTAGTGTGCATCGTGTAAATACTGGAATATTATTGTTCGTTCATCTATAGCTCTTGCTTATTTTTTTGTTGCTTATTAAAGTCTTCTTCTGTTAAAACATACTTCTACTAGTTAAATATAATTTTTGGAAAAGTAAATTATCCACAAGTGCATAGTTTTTTGCTTTTCTACATACATTTATAATATATTTATTCATGAAAAATAATTTAAATAAATCCATAGGCTCCTGAAAACCTTCTGGAATTTTTGGTCTGATTTATTGCCTAAGAAAAATGGTCGTCTCAGAATGTCATCGCTACTTTTACATTTACCCTTGCTTTAAAATAATCCATGAGCGTTTCTTTCAGGTTCATCATTGTCATCGTCAATAAATAAATGTTTTATGATTTAAATTCGTGGGCATAATCTCATTAAGTATTATAACTTTCGCTATTGGAAATATTCGCCTTAGTTTCCCGATTATATTCACTAACAATTATTATTTTCGTAATAACGCAAATGTTTTTTGTCATAAGTTATCATCGTCAGTCAAATTATATTTATAACACTACTATTGATTTTATAGTTTTCTTTATTATAGCATGGTTGGCTGTAGTTAAAAACGGTTACTTTATTTATCTAAAGAAAATATGTACGTAAACTTTTTAGATTGAGTACCATAGATAACAATTCACACATCTGGGCTTTGACAATAGTCGGATACATGACGAGCGGCTGGCATAGACTGATCAAAAAACTGTTTCCAAAATTTAGCGATAAATGGTCAGGAATTGACGAATCTTATTACTGTAATATATTATTAGAAGAATTCCTGAGGAACTAATGAAAGAAAATACTGATAATTTTTCATCAAGTCATTCAAAAACGCTTCAGAAAATAAAAATAATATTGAACATGACACATGCCTTTGAATTTCTAGGAATTAATTAAATATAGAGAATGCTAGTTTTTTACAGTTTAAAACATATATTGATGCTCATTAATTAAAAAGTTATTTTCGATGAGTTTGCACAAGCATCATTATAGTAATAAAAAATTGATGACTCTTTGAATTTCCCGAAAAATCATTTTTGCGTGTGCACACTGATGCAACTATTATAACAATAAGTAAATGGGACATTATACACCTCGTTATCACTAGCATAGTACCCTTTGAAAAATCAACAGATGATTAACTCAACTGACAATAAACCGCATAGGTAAAAGAAATATAACAACTCAACCGAATCTACAATAAAATTACTATGTCATAATTTGTTAAAAGTTTTGTGGTGCGTATAATACCACATATAATATATAAAGCTATGAAAATACTGGTGATTATTCATCAACTAATACCCATATATATTCTTAAATAAATATATACAGTGGCAGTTAAACTATAGGTCTTTTTTGAGGACATAATATTTTTGTTCATAAAGGCTAAATTAATGCGTAATAAAATCTTACATTGAAACTACCAGGGGACATATTCACCCAACAGGTCTGAGGTTCACTCTGAATGGTATTCATTAAAACTCAAAATTTATTGCATTTCTCGAGACATTCTATAAATATCACATGACATGAGTTTACCATTCAAAGGGAGTCTTTATCTATAATGTTTCGGCTTAGTTCTGCTTTTAATGTCATCCTATCAATTTCTGTTTTAGTATTGTGATTAAATTTAACAAGAAAATCAAATTTAATATGTGTTAACTACCCATTGTGATCTGATAAAACGCAAATTAATCGTGAACTTTAATCATAACAAGCAGTGGTCAGTTAATAGTATATCAAAAAACCTTAATATTATAGTGCATTGAAATATTTGAAAAATATAAAACATGTGATAAATGCGAAAAACACTGCGTTTGGATCGATAAATAATAAGCATTTCTAGAGAAAATCCACTTAAAACTGTTGTAAGATACAAAAAAGGAAATATATACCTATCATGGAAGTAATATTCGGAGAAGATTGTGTGAAGCAGGTTTATACGCTCGGCGTAAACTATTCGTCAATCAGTAAAACGAGTTAATTTTGCCAAAAATCACATTAATTGGACACTCAGACTGGAAGACTATTTTGTTTAGTGGTGAGTGTAAATTGAATAGAATAGGCTCTAATGGAAGGCGATGTGTGACGATTTGTGAATAAAGAGTTTAACCTGAGTATCATAGTATGGGGCTGTATGACTTGGCGTGGTTTTGGGCCTGTGCATATAATTTAATAATTGAATGAATTAGGAATAGTATGTGGATAGTGTGGAATGCATAATGTTACATGCATACACTAAATAAATAGGTTTTTCCTGATGAACAAAAAAATGGTTCAGAGACAATATTATGGATGTTTCCTACAGCCCAAACTTAAAACCAATTGAACATTTATGGCAGTTCTTGAAATAAAAAATAGGTACAAAAAAAGACAAATTTAAAAAATAAGGGGGAGCTGATTCCGGCAGAAAAATGTCTGCATTTAATAGTCCGTTGTTTCTGGTTACCCTACAGAATATTAGAGATATTTTCTTTAATTTCATGTTGTATGTGTGTGTGTATATTACAAAAAAAATATATATTTAGATATGACCATTATTCAAAATAAGAATAAAATTATTTATAACATGGTCAACACAATCAACGACTACTAAATGAGTAGTGAGACATCAGATTGAAATCAAAGGCTGTAAATCGGCGACGTTTTTTTACATGTCACTATGCACAACTTAGCCTGATTTTATATTTATTACACATCACAATATTTTCCATGATGTTAGAAAAATCTAGAAATCCTAATCTGAGATAATCGACCTGAATTATAATTATATAATAATCACTAAGTCCAATCTCCCAGACACGTTACAAATTATGTTCCATATAAGATTCGAACCTAGGTCTTGCAGGTTTTCGCCACCATCTATCGTGCTGGTCGATAAGTCATCTATGATAAAACGCCTATGCTTGACCATATAATTATTTCTATATTTTTTTTACGAAATCGACCATATTTAAAAAATCGCTGTTACTGTTTGTAGTTATCTTATCTTTGTGGCAATATATTGTATAGTTTATAGAATACACATAAAATTACATTATGCGAGTTTTCGTTACGTATCAGTTAAATAAAAATTTGGTTACAAATATTTGATAGCATATTTCATAATGTAACATGTATATAAAAAAATTCAAAGAATACTGAATCATCGGTTGACTTACTAATGATTACATATGTTAAAATATGGCTGTATTCTATAAATCGTTATCAGTAGTATACGTCTTTGTTTCGCATTAAAATTATTTTTAATGTGAACAATAACCAAAAGATTACAAGATAAAATTCGCAATATTTGCAGATTATTCCAAGTCCTACTGCGCCATTTGATTTTTTTACATAAATATACACAAATTAATTTATGAATCGACACAATTAACAATAAAAAAGTTTTTATTAACATCTTATCTTATTGCTCGAAAAATATTCTCAGTTAATTATAATTGTGCTAATAAATTAATCATAAAGTACAAATATGTATAAATAACTGTATCAAACTAAGCCAACGTGTATAGATCAGTGGTCTCTCTAAATTATTTTGATTGCGTACCTCTGAGTACTTGTAAAAGATTTGCTGTTAACCAGGCGCGTACCGTGAGATGCATTCCCTTTTGCTCGAGTGCCTATTTCTTCTCACTCTCGCCACTTAATACGCAAGCGAGCAAAAGGGAATGTATCCTACCATACGCGCCTGCTGTTAACTTCAAATACATTGCAACTGTCAATGTCTTTACGTTTGTGTAATTATCACTTGTTGTATGCATATCTGACTTTGGAGACCACTGGTGTATATTATCATTACAATAATAAATAGAAAGACTCCCATAACATCAATTATTCCCTATTGAAAAAAAAAATGGTAGAATCGACTATGAGAAAAAAATTTACATTACTTTTTCTGCCATAAAAATTCATAAGCTAGAGCCCAAAACTATATAATATAAATATTTACTTTGTACTGTTCTTACATCTGTTATAAAATCGTCAAAACAATAAAATGTATCTTATCCTGAGACTCAATAGGAAATTTTTCTAATGGATTGAAGCGCTTTGATAATTATATAAATTCCAGTAGTAGTAAATTTAGAAGCTAATATAATTAATCAGCTTCATTTCCTGATAAGACAAACCTGACCTTTTTAATTTTATTCATAATATTATCACTGGCTCTGGTGTGTACGTTTTAATTACACTGATATTTCATAACAATAATAACGTTATCATAGTATGTTTTCTCACTCTGTGTTTTGATGATGTTATTTTAACAAAACAATACCTAAACATTGATGTTTGATTTCGTTTTTAGGAAGTGGCAATAAAATGTGAAGCCACAATTTCTCGCCATCCTCAGCTGCTATATGAGAGCAAATTATACAAAGTCCTACACGGAGGAACCGGTATTCCGCATATCAGGTACTGGTTTAAATATAATATTAGAAATGCATTTATGAAATCAATACCCAATTAAAGATTTAAGTGGGTTACCTTATTGGTTTGCTAATTTGTAGTTGACATAGATTAAATAATGATTTTGTGTTTCTCAACTAAATTTCAAACGTTCTTTGCAGATGGTACGGCCAAGAAAGAGAGTTCAACGTGTTGGTGATGGACCTGCTGGGTCCCAGCTTAGAAGACTTGTTCAATTTTTGTACGAGACGATTTACGACAAAAACAGTCCTTATGCTAGTTGGTAAGTTGCGTAGCAATGCATATCTTAGTATTATCTTTGCCATGTTTTCTAAGCGTACTTATCCGATATTTTATGTTTCAGATCAAATGATAGGGCGTATAGAATATCTTCATTGCAAACACTTCATTCACCGCGACATAAAACCTGACAATTTCCTGATGGGCATCGGGCGACACTGTAACAAGCTATACATAATCGATTTTGGTTTAGCTAAGAAATTCCGTGACCCGCGAACTCGAATGCACATTTCTTACCGAGAAGACAAGAGTTTGACAGGTCTGGTTGCTTTGTTTCGTCCCAAATAATGACTATGTGATTCGCATCTATGCGCTAGAGTGGCTAATTGAAGATCATAAAAAATAACTAGTCAAAAAAATTATATTAACCCATTGAATGCCATGTGAACAAATTTGTGTTCCGTCATTTCAACTACATATAACAAAATCACATGTTAAACTGCATATTTAGCCAAAGATGTTATTAATATTATATTAAATAAAATAATTTATATTCTAAATTCCAGGGGCTCAAAACTCAGGTAAAAAATAATTTCATGTCAAATTTAGTGTACAGATTTTTTTCTATAAATATGTCTCACATATTATATATTCGTAATAATGAAATCAGTTACCATAAATCTGTGAAACGCAAAACAAGAAAATAAAAAATATATTTAAATATTTTTTAACACTAAGCGGCGATATTTGAACGGCACCTAAACATGCAACTTTGATATTTTATTTGATATTTACACAATGTAACAGACAAACAGATTTCTTTCAATCACCTCCAATAGAAATTAACTCATTCCATTATTATTTATACATAAATATATTTTAAGACTAATGAAATTTAAAATTTATTATATATGTTCGTGATGCAGACTCAATATTTTTCTAAAATATGTAGTTTTAATTCTAGGATTGGTATTTTTTCAAACTATTGCTATAATTAATAGTATAGCTAACCATTTCTTAAATTCATTTTTTAATTTTTAACGCCAAAGCTGCGTAATTATGGTGATTTTTCTCCCGATTTCAGTTTGCCTCTTCTGATATTGTTTGGAACAAATCATTTCCAATGAACTGGTATGTTTTTAAAATTGTTCAAACTTCCTGGAGAGTCATATTCTGGCCAATCCAATGTTGCATCGGGAATATCTTCTTCTGAAGAATCTTTTAAGACTGATAAACGGATGACACTTGGTCTTGCACTTATGTGGATTTCCCGCCCAAAAACTTCTTCATCTTCGCTAGAAGGTTGGGAAGGATGATCTGCAAAAGTTTCCTCAAACAATTTTTCTTCTCTTAAATCCATTTTACAACGATCACAGTAAAAATCAACAAAATAATTACAATTTTAAAGTCAGTAAAAAATCTCAATACAAATCATGTATTACACAAAATGGTTAAAGAAACAAACAATTTAACCACTAACATGCAGTTTCTTGTGTTCCAAAAAAATCATATTTTTTTTATTATAAATTACATTTACACTCGGTTCTCTTTTTATTTACTTTTAACGAAATGCCGAGATTCCCGCATATACTCAAAAGCCAAAACATTTAAAATTACGCGTAAATAGCAGACCATAATGTGTTAATGTCTATGGGACATATTTAGATATTTTAGTTTCCGTCCTTTAATATTTTAATCTCTTTCGTAACTAGATAAAATTCGAGTCCCTTTTAATTCATATTCATTCGAGCGTATTCATTAATCCCTAATCTGAAGTTTGCTGCCAATATTTGCACCCATGCATACCACTGGTTGGTAGTCACTGAAGTAGGTCATTGTTATTGATATGATGCCTGAGAAACTGATATCAAAACATGTAACAGTATCAAAGTTAAACAGTCGTGCAAATATCGCTGTGTAAATCGACTGTAAAGTGTTGAAAATAAATAAATTATTGTAGAGGTCACAAAGTTTGATATTTTTTGTTTTAAAAATAAGTAAAAGTATTTTAATCTGTATCGTTTTTATTTTTAAAATATGCCTATTTAGTGATTCTAAACATAAATTTATTTTTTATTTTACTGATTTTACTATTGTGAATATAAAAAACTCATTACGAAACTGTATTTTATATTTGACGTCAAAACACTGACTAATTAAAAATTTATGATTGTTTAAAAAAATAAGTTTAGGTTCTAATTTCCTCAAATAAGCACAGCTTGCATTTTTAGGAATGTTCATCAAATCAATTTATTTTTTATCTAATGAATAATGCGATTCCGAATCAGCCATAATTTCATCATCATAACAACTGGGATTTTAATGTCTTAAATTTATATTCGAATAGAATTTTTTTTTATAAATAGTAAATATTTACCACAACAGATGGGCGTAGACGAACGAAATCCCAATACCATAGTACAAAAAAGTTTCGTCCTCGCTATTAACCAATAATGTATTGTTGATGTTAATGTATCGATTTTAATCCAATAGGAACTGCCAGATACGCATCGATCAATGCGCATCTCGGAATAGAGCAGTCAAGAAGAGACGACATGGAGTCGCTCGGTTACGTTCTCATGTATTTTAACAGGTAAATCTATAAAACTAACGGCGTTTATGCGATGATTATAATTTCTTATATTATTTTTTTTAATTTCAACAGAGGTACACTTCCGTGGCAAGGTCTCCGCGCTGCAACCAAAAGACAGAAATACGAACGTATCAGTGAGAAGAAAATGTCCACTCCTATCGAAGTTCTGTGTAGAGTAAGTTATTCTTATGTTATAAAAATAACTTATTTTACACAAAAGATATACTAATTAAATTAACATATGAGGTTATGCGCGCTTGTGCTTAGAAAGATGTATAAGGTTGCTCTGATCTTGATATTTTTTAATGGTTAATCATTCAAGGTCAAACACTAGAGTACTTCGAGCAAGCTAGCTTTGTCTGCCCTTCGTACAAACCCGTGTAGTCTTGTGCACATGTGTTGGACTTCGTTGAACATCACTAATTGGTTCACTAAGAAAAGTAACATTAAATAAACTATAATCACAAAGTGAGTGTAAAACAGTGGTAAATGCAAAAATTGCAAATTTATGCCTTCGACATATAACGACTTGATAATGTAAACAGAAGTGAGTGACTCGATATTTTACGTGTGAGAGTGAGTCAAATTAAAACCTTATATATTTTTTATGTTATGATAAAGACATTTCATGGTGTTCAATATTAGAAAAAACTTTTGGCTGTTAGCTATCGTGCATTTCTCGACACCATTTAAAGCAGTTCAAAGATGTGAAAATCACTGAAGTGCAGATTTTGTATCGTTTCAATCGTTAAATAGCGAGCATTTTTATGTTGTAATGAAACATTTGTATGTCGGTTGCAGGTTGAAGATGATCATTAATATCTGTGTATGTTGTGCTTGTAACAACATTGACGCTGTGGTGTTCATTGTTACTCAGTCCGCTTGATCAGGTCGAGAATGCTACAGAACTATTCCGCTCGTACATTTGTTGGAGTGACAAGACTGAACTTTCATCTGTCAGTGAATTTCAATGCTTTCATGCCCGCTTACTACTCAAAAATTGAATGACACCTTAGAGATCCAATTCGAGTTTCCTATGTTGTCAGCACTGTAAATCAGACAGCTGTCAATAATCATGCCCGTTCAAAGTATCAAATGTTAGTTTGCAACAACACTTTGTTTAGCTACCGTTCAATGCGTTAAAATTGTTCTATAGAAATATTAATTTTGTACGAATTGTATATCGAAATTTATGGTTAATTTCATCGTTCTATTGAGTGGATAATTCGCAGCCTAGTGAAAAAATTTGAAGAGACTGGAAGTGTTGCAGATAGGGTAAAGTGTGTGCGTCATTGTGACGCCCATTCAGCCGAGAATATTGCTGCTGTAAGTGAAAGTGTGGCCAGAGGACTTTTCTTATGGCTCCCTTTGGCACATTTTGCATCTGGACTTACACCTACACAAAGTTCAGATTTCACAAGAACCGAAGCCCGAAAATCATGGACAGTTAAGAATTTACGCAGATTTGGTGTTAGAGCAGCAGGAAGTTGATGCTGATTTTTCAAAGAAAATCTCTGATGTGGCATATTTCCACCTCTGGAAAAAAACATGTGATTCACGAGAGACTAATGCAAGCCCAAACAGTAACTGTTTGGTGCACATTATGGTCAGGTGGCATCATTGCGCCTTACTTTTTTTAAAACAATGAAAATCGGACTGTAACATTCAACGATGAGCGCTATAGTCGCATGATAACCGATTATTTTTGGCATGAAGTGGAAGACATGTGCCATCAAAACGGTGCAATGTTGGATTTTTTGCGTGAAAAGTTTCCAGCTGGGCATCAATTAGCCGCCAAGATCATGTGATTTAACGCCATTGATTTTTTTGTGTGATTACGCTAAAATTTTTGTATGCTGACAAATGTGAAAAGTTGGAGCACTTAAAAACCAACATCTGCCGAGATACTGCCAGAAATGTAGGAAAACTATATCGACAGGATCGGTTGCTACAACGGGTCTAAAGACGGCCATTGAATTGATATTATTTTTCATAATTAATGAAATAGATTAATAAAAAAAATCGGAAGAATCCTTTTTTTTTTTAAAAAGTTCCGATACTGAAATTGAATCACCTTTATATGGACCACTGCTGTCAATTTACAGAACATTAGAAGTTTTACATTTTTATCGCACTTGATATAATGTTATAATTTGACTCACTCTCGTATTTTCTATAGGCTCTAATGTAAAAACTACTGGTTTCTAGTTACTATGGTTTTACACTCACTGTGCAATATGTTCAATGCGATTTTAGGTAATACGTTTAAAATTAAGTGATAAAAAAGTACATTAAGTTAATTACTCTAAAAAGGAATAAATACTAACAATATGCAAGCTTTTTATCTTTGTCTCATCCATATTAACCTTGAAAAGAGGAGTCTGAACATTCAGGGAGAACCTAAAAATAATGGATCTCCTCTATATGAATAATCTTTTGAGTAATTATACTTTCCATTTTTTAAAGTCGATTGAAACTAGTGTATACTTTTTTCTTGTTCTCGAGATTCTATCATATCTATGGGTGTAATATGTTAGGAATTATTTTATTTGTGAAGTAGAAATCGTTATTCTTCTGGCTCTTCACCCGAGTCATGTGTAGTTTGTCTTGTTATACTTTGGAAGTCTAATGCATTTAACCCCTTGTGCTCTCGAAAAAGTTCATGGTCAGATTTAATCGTAATCGGCTAGGTCGTTCATTCGTTTAATTTTTCATGGGTGTCGTCTCAAACATCCGTGTTTTTATATTACTTTTTATTCACTACTGCAAAAAGAGTGACGCATTGTGATATCCATTATTGCAAATACCTAATATTTTTTTGTTAAAAAACAAAATTTTAATTTTCTTCCAAATTATACTTATAACAATTTTTTTACAGTGTTTCATTATTGATTTATGTTACAGGGATATCCAGCAGAATTCTCCATGTATATCAATTATTGCAGAGGGCTCTCATTCGAAGAAGTACCAGATTATATGTATCTTAGACAGGTAAATACGTTACTTTCAAATGATTTTATATATTTGACATATTGACTAAAATCTACGTTTTTTTGCAGCTATTCCGCATTTTGTTCCGCACATGCAATCATCAGTATGATTATTTGTTCGATTGGACCATATTGAGACAATCGGCGGGCATAGAAGAAATTTCATCAGGTACAAGACTTGAACCAGCCGAGTTCATCGAGCGACCACTCTCCCTCCATGACTAAATCATCTCAAACGCGCACACAGTGTGAGTTAATCTTGTGGCGAAAAAATCATCATTTTAATAATTAATTCGTGGAATGAATCTTAGAGGTCTTGAGGGATGTCCAAGTGCATTTCGTTATCTCCCTACATACATCTTCAATACCTTGACAGTATTGCTGTATGTCACAAGAGTGGAAAATTAGGCACGTTTTATGAATTCAAACATTCACAAATAATTTAATAATAACGAACTTAATGATAGTGCGTTTACATTTTATTTCTATTGGATACTAATATTACTAATTCTGAAGAGTGTTATTGCATTGATCTAAATTGCCTCTACTTTTGTATTGTTCGCACTATTATTGTGTGCCATCGATATTTCTCTATCTGATATCGTAGTTATTGTATTAATCGATGAGGCTGAACTCACACTGACAGTAGCATTGTGCAGTTGTGATGTCGGCAGAATTGAACACTTTTTAGCGGTAGCTTGAAGTCTATATCGACAACAAAGAACCACACCGCAAATACATTGTCGCAAAATATTTTTTTGGGTTCATCATATTAAAACAAACATGGGAGTCAGTTTCGCTTGCTTTAATTATTCATTGTGGATGTAGGATGATAATTTTAAAATTATTTTAGAACGAGCAAATATCTATTGGCGTAACAAGTGTTTCTCGATTTTTGTTGCTTTATATTATATCATCACAAAGGTGTTCTCGAATTTTATAGTCATCCACTCTTGTGCTGGTTATTTTATGATGGGTGAATGATCCATAAATTGTTTTTTTAAGAGACAAATTTTTTTATTTTTTTTTTATATATTAAGTAGTTAAGGGATAATTAGTGTGTTTTTATGACATATGATGATCATGTGCAGGCGCACACACAGGATATTTTTCTAGGGGCGGTCCGAAGATGAGAACTTACACGAATTCTAATTTATTTTCTTTATATAAAAATTCGTCTATTCAAGGGGCAGTCCGGACCTACTGGACTGCCCCCCTGTGTGCGCGCCTGGTATGTGCCCTTTTCATGGGCTTGACGCCATTTGTCGTCAAAGCGCAAATTTAACTGCCCTTTCAGAATCAACCATTCTTAATCACGTAATAAAAAACTGCCAGGTTAAGTGAGATTGAACAGGCGGCGAGTGGTCGGGGTGCCGTGCTTGCGTTGCGTCTAAATAAATTCATTACGGTCCACAGGTTAAACACCGTTTTGTGGTGTCGTTATGCTTTTTTTTTTATCTTTTTGCAATGAAAATGTTTTTTTAATATACAGATTAAATAATCATTAACCCTTTCACCAAGACTAGCAAATTCTTTATTTAACATCACAGTTCAATAAATTCAAGTGATTTACAGCATTAAATTATATTAAATAATCATACTGCAAATGCGGTGAAAGAGTTAATATTATGTTCATATATTTCTGTGCTCAGAAATTACGCTAATATAATAATAAGTATTTTTTCTACTTTCAGGTTTAGACAAAGCGCGAAAGAAGACCGAACCTAAAAAAGAAAAAGAAAAAGAAATTTAAAATAACAAATCTGTAATTTCGATATATACATAATGAAAATTTCCAATTTATGAAGCTCGAAAATTCCTCGTAGAAACGAACTGATTATTAATTTAAAAATATATTTAAAATAATTAATGATTATATAAAAATATTAAAACCCAACAACAATTTAAAACAAAAAAAGCGTATACATAAATAAAATGTAAAAATAATAATATGCGTATGTGATTGTTGATCTTGTTCGGTGTGGGTATATATGAGCTGCAAATTTGCGTTTTAATTCTTATTATATAGTTTACGGAAATAGTGTCGTCGTGGACCACTGTTCCGAACCTCACTCCGGATGAAGCGTGTCGTCGCGTCGGATGTGTAAAATCTTGTAATTAACAGTGTTTTTCGAAATGACAACAAATTCGTTCTATTAGTAATAAATGATTATTATTATTAAAACTATATATATCACGGGTTTTCAAGCGCGGCTCCGGATTTTTATAAACGGTAACTAAGTCTCTCGTGTTTGGCGCGGCTGATGGAGAAATTTATCTTGAAAGCCCTGTATATATATATATATATATATATATATATATAAATACATATATTTGTATATTCACTTACATTTTCAATGTTATATTAACTTAAACGTAATGATTTTATTTTCGTTTGTATTTATTTTATTGTCAGCGGTAACTCTTCATTTTTTTAAGTACATTTATGTTTATTAATAAATTTAATTCACATTGAGAAATATATTTCTTTCTGTACACGTTTTAACGTTAATAAATATAATTTAAAATTCGTCTGTATTATTTTTTACCTGTAATTTCAGTAATATTTTGTTGTTTTTGTTCAGAAAAAATTATGATATAAGCTATTACTGAAAATTCTACAGGAATATGGAAGTTAAGTTTAATATTAAAGATATTTAACCATGATTTTTTTCGTTTCGTATTAAATTCTTGTAAAGCGTTTACTTCCTCAACGCGCTCTAATGATTTTGTATTTATTTTTAAAATAATAAAGCGAGATTTTCGAAAATTTGTGAGTTTTTCAAAGTTGCCAGTTGTATAATTTGTTTTTAAACCTTTTCTTTACCAGCAACTGGGTTATTGTGAAAGCGTTGAATTCACAGTGGTCGAGTATTGAGTGACACATTTTAAGATGGGAAAAGTGTTCTCAAGAATTATCGTCTCAAACGGCAGTATATTGAAAATTAGGGCTGGTACGTGAGTGAGGCACTTGCCCTCGGGTAAATAATATGAAGGGCAGTGTAATGAAAAAATTTTAAATCGGAAAAAGACTTCTGGTCAAGGATATGCCAATGAGACGAACATGTCCGGTATTTATAAAGATGTACAAGCCGTATTTAACCCTACTTGTCTTCCAGGAATTTTATTGATAAAGGGGGGGCACCGTAACTAGATGGACACCTTCCTATAATAATGTTTAATGTATGATGATCGGTTGAAATCGTCACGTATTTGGTTTAAAATAAAGAATTTGGCCCATTAAGCCGGATGCTATCACTGTACTCTACACCCATACCTCGCTATACGGCCGCTCTTTATACGGCCCTCTTCAATTAAGGCACGTTTTCGATTTACGGCCTAAAATGTTTCGCTATAACGGCAAAAAAACTTTTTTTCGACGTTAATTTTTAAAAAAATTTAAAAATAGATTTAATTTGCATAATTTTAAAATGAAAGGTGAAGCAGCTAGCGCCGATGAGGCCGCATCTAAGGAATATCCCAACATTTTAAAGGGAATTATCGAAAAAGGTGGTCATAAACCTGAACAAGTGTTAACGTAGACGAAACAGGGCTTTATTGGAAGCGAATGCCTGATTGCACGTACATTTCAAAAACCGAAAAATCTGCGCCTGGTTATAAGGTGTCTAAAGAACGATTAACTTTGCTACTTGGTGCAAATGCCGAGGGTGATTTTAAGCTAAAACCACTTTTAATATATTTGTCCGAAAATCAAAGGCCTCTTAAAGGACTAAATAAAAATCAATTACCCGTCATATGGAGATCCAACAAGAAAGCTTGGATGACTAAAGCTACTTTAGAGGATTATTTCAAAAATCACTTTTGCACAGAAGTGAAAAAATATTTGCGAGACAAAACTTAAGCAACATGGCTTTGCTAATTTTGGATAATGCACCAGGGCATCCTACTAATTTATCCGAACTATCTGAAGATGTCATGATTGAGTACCTTCCGAAAAATACAACAGCTCTGATCCAACCAATGGATCAGGGTGCAATAGCCACTTTTAAGGCATATTACCTACGCCGAACTTTCCGACAACTTATAAGGGAAACCGATGGTAAATCTTCAATTAAAACATTTTGGAAAAACTATAACATCAAGGATGCTGTTGACAGTATCAGTGAATCATGGAAGGAATTAAAATTAACAACAATGAACCATGTTTGGAAAAAAATATGGCCAGAATGTGTAAAAAGTACTGATGCAGAAGTTAATTGCCTTCCTGAAATTAGGCAAAACATTTTGGATCTAGCACATGATCTCGACTTTGAAGGTTTGAACGAACGTGATGTGCTTGATCTACTTAAAGCTGATAGGGAACCCCTTTCATATAAGGAACTCATTCAGTTGCAAGCAGAACCGGCATTTGATGAAGAGACAGAGCCTGTTGTATTCAAACAGCTAACATCAAAAAAAATGTCAAAAGCTTTTTCCTATTTCGAACAAGGAATAAACATCTTCCTTGAAAACGACCGTGACGTCGAACGTAGCGCTAAAGTTTCTCGAGGAATTAACTCAGCCATTAGCTGTTATTAATCACTGAAGAACGAAAGAGACAAAAAGGCAAGACAAACAACGTTGGACAATTTTTTTAAGCCAGGCCCATCCTTACCAGCGAAAAATGGTAACGACAGTGATCTGCAGGTTACCATTTCTTCATCGTCTTCAGATTAAAGCCATTTAAAAAAAATTATGTATGTATTCATACACATATTTTATGTAACATAAAGTTGTTTCATTTTTGTTTATGGATTATTGTTGGTTTTTGGAGTCTGTTATTATTTTATGTACAAATGTATGTATTTTTGATTTAAATGAAATAAAAAGATAAAATGCATTTTAAATGATAAACCATGTTACATATTTAACAAATTTGGAACCGATCCCATTGAATTTGTATGAATTTGTATTATAATAATTGATTCGTTATACGGCTTTTCGCTTTGCGGCTAAGTTTCGTGGAACGTAACTAGACCGTAAAGCGAGGTATGGGTGTATTTGCATTAACAGTCAGTTCGAGAATTATCCATCTCATCGTTATTCATAATTGAGAGAGAGATGGCAAGTGACTATACTATTAGCTTAAAGCGCATGATACGGATCTACTTATCATTACTCCGATTGATTGATAAATATAAAAATGTAATGATTTTAATTTCTATAAATTTGTTCAAAATATAAACCGGAGTAATGATAAGTATATCCTTATCGTCTGTTTTAAAGCTAATAGTGGCGTAAACCAAAACTTGTTATTTCTTCCTCATTTATGCATGTTTAATTTATTAAAATTATGACCCTTGTGACCTGACAGGTTAACCGAATGCGTCACAATTGCCAAAGTATAAAATATATTACAATTTTAAAATATATACATACAAATTAATATACGCACACACACACACACATATAAGTATAAACACGAAAACAAGATAAAAAAAACAGACACAAATTACCTGAACAGGTGTGAATTGAACCAAAACCCCATATGTGCACGAGAAAATGTCAATATCTCACAATATTGAGCAGAAGAACAGTCTGCCAGAGAAGAGTTGGCAAGTGCTCCAGTTCTAAACTACAGACAAGAACAGTGGACATGACCGAGAACTATAACCACCTTCCGGAGCCCACATTTGGAGCTGCTCAAGCACAGTAGGGTTGTCTACGATGCCTTTGAGCAATTTCCAGAAGTGTTTAATTATATAAACACTTCTGCGAGTTAACAAAGAAACATATCCCAGTGCTCCCAGAATAAAAGCACTGAGAAACAAGAACGGATAATACCCGTATTCCTTCAAATATAAATATCGAAGGAATTTACGCTGTACTTTTTTAAGCTCCAATTCATTACATTGACTCGTTACCCGTGGAATCCAAATAATAGAGATAGTTTCTGCAGACTAGAGCATCATAAAGAGTGCGCAATACTTAAGTATTCATGAAGTAGCGCGTCTTTCTTAAGATAAAACCGAGCCTTTTTTTATGATCTGCTGTGTCTCTGCAATGTGCTGGATAAATTTACAACGTTCTTTGAAAGTCACACCTAAATCCTTAGTAAAAGAAAACCTGTCTAGAATATATCCGCCGAGATGGTAGAAATATTTTGCAGGCATCGACGATCTTGAAAATCAAATTGTGTGACTTGTTTACACACTGGAAGACAATTGTTTATAGCAATGTTGAAATGGATAGCTCTCGAACTGACTGTGTTAACGCAAACAGAGTATTGTTACTAATTTTACATACCAGAAATTATAAAACAAGGTAAGATTACAATTTTTTTTCATAAAAGTATTAGTACTGTAAAAATGAATATTTTACCTCTTTAACATTAAAACATTACCTCTATAATAATAAAATACTTCTAATAAATTTAGAAAAATGAGTTACGAAGAGACAGAAAAGGTTTCAAAATTTGATGAAGGAAAATCTTACATCTAATGATGAAACTGACAATCTAAAGGAGAATGTACTTGAAGCAAGGACAGACGATTCAGAATGGAGTTTACTGGTACATCAATGGATGATGTTCACTTTATTTTTAGTAATTACAAAACCTTATATTTTTACAACTACAGTAGACCCCCTAATAACACGGTAAATTGCCTGTTACTTTATATGTGAGCAAGCCAAAGCAAGGATATCTCATCTCACGCAGCTGATTTGTACGTACATATTGCAAAAAAATGTATGAGTATTTTCTAATTCCCTATCTACACGCACCCAAATAGCGCGATCCCAATTTACCGTGTTATTGGGGGGTCTACTGTATCGTACTATTACTGTGTTTACATTTCTTAAATATTAATAAAACTATTTTGTTCCCAAATCTTATTTTTGCTTAATATTATATATATTGAGAGTAAATAATTAAAACTACAGAGGCGCAAAGTCCTTTTTTCCTCAGGTGACAAAATGTCTAGTCCTGGCCCGGTTGAAAATACTTACAAAGCAAAAATAACAATATCTGTGTAAAAAATGATTATTTATTTATATTATTTAATCTACAAAATATTAATAAAATTTCTCATCATCCTTCAAAGCCACTACTTTTTCGCTATGATCCCAAATCCTTCTACCGGTACTTTTGATCTTGACCTGTTCTAAAAAGGGACACAATTCGCAATCCTTATAATAATTTCCAGTTTCATTTTTAATAGCTGGCGATATCGACGCATAGATTAGAGTTTGAGCACCTTCCTCTGCACTCTATAAAAAAAAGATCAGTCAATACCATCATTATATTTAATTATATTCACCTGTGGTACCTTCATGAAATATTTGCAGATAAAATTCCAAGGTATCCTCATCCAAGCTGCCATATCTCTGTTTATATCAGTCAAGGCAACGCCGGGAGTTACAGAGTTTACGGTGACGCCTAACAAAAACATAATGCAATAGATATGTAATATAATGTGCTAAGATTAGTAAGAGCTTTTTATTACCGGTATTGCGCAATTTTTCAGCCAAATCAATATATGACAGTATACTGCAGAATTTAGAAGTTCCGTATGCTACGGTCGCATTTTTTGAGCAGCTCAAATCTGGATGATTAAGGTCATTGGCAGCCAATTTATAGAGATCTGATGCTACGTTCACAATACGACTAGGTGCTGATTCTTTGAGGCGTGCTATTTTATTAAATTAAAATTAATTAAGTAAAGATCACATTTATATAACAACGAGACTAAATTTTAGATGAACGCACTGGAATTATCGGAAACGTCTAGAAGGTGAACATAACGTAATAACGTGTAAAACTGAATAAATGTATTAATTTCATAATAAGAAAAGTGTGCTTTTGCATCTGAGCTACGTCAATTTTTTTCTCTAAGGACTCACATATTTTGAATTACCATTTAAAAGCAGATGAAAATATATTTGATAACCAACCTAGGAGTAAGTTTGTAAATAAGAACGGTCCAAAGTGGTTTATTTGCATCATGGTGTCGATTCCATCGTCGGTTTTAGTTTTGGTGTGTGCCATTACAGCAGCGTTGTTCAATAAAATATGAATCGAAGATTCTTCGGCTAGGATTTCTTTGGCACACTGTCTCACACTTGCGAGAGATGCAAAGTCGATGTGCTTCAGCTGAAATGAAATAGATCAATTATGTGAAGTATACATATATGTATATGTGAGTTTGTCTGAGACGTACAGAGATGTTGTTATTGTTAGTTTCTAAGACAATTTCATGTTTGACTTTTTCCGCTTTTTTCATGTCGCGACATGCCATCACAACTCGAGCTCCGCGACGAGCGAAATCTCTCACAACTTCAGCTCCGATTCCTATAATAATAAATATTAGCAATCACATTTTTAACTGAACAGAGATTACTGTTACTTTCCTACGAAAGTATATAAGTAGTCAGGGATGTCACTTCAGCTTTTTCCTAGGGGGGGGGGGGAAAGTTGAACAGTCAGTAGTCGTTTTTTTAATATCACCAAGATTCATAGTATTTCATTAAATGTCATTCATTTTTCTGGCAAATTTAAAGGGGGGGGGGGAATGCCTATCGCAGTGGAAACGCAATGTTATTTAGTGTTCATATTAAGATTTTTATAGTAATATTACGACTTATAATAGATGAGAATCGAATGAAACATATCTAAACCTAATTTTAACCAAAAACAATTATCTCTTCTCAGAAGTCAAAAATTCACGTCAAAAGCAATAAAATGTGTCGGCGACATGAAAGTCATTTCAGTTTTTTTCATGGAGGGAGGGGCAAAAGTTGGCTAGTCAGTGGTAGTTTCTCAAATTTTCAAATTTAAACAGATCCCTATTTAGAATCCACGACAAAAGCAATGAAATCGTGCCGTCGGTTATTTAGCGTTCATATTAAGACTTTTTATTACAATATTATGACTTGGAATAAGAGGAAATTTTGACCAATAGGAAAGCGCAAAAATAAATTATCCCTTCTCAGAAGTGAAAAATCCACACCAAAGGCAATAAAATCATGCCGTCGCCGTCATAATAGCCATGCACTTTCGAAAATTACCACAAAAAGCCCTTTACTTCAAAAGTTTTATAAAAATAAGCACTTTATCGAATAAAAATTGTTTGAACTATTCTTTGTAATTATCAGACAGTTGTCAATCTTGAAAATATATGCGTTGAATTGGAGGTGGAGCTAAATAATACCGCGATTGACTATTAATTTGCCTTATCTCTCATTCGTCCAAGTTTGCTTATAAAATATGTGATACTGTGCCACATCACCAACTTACTAACGGATGGAAATTACAAAATTAAATAAATTGTACACAAACACATATAAGTGAATGTGTCAATTTTTTTTTTTTTTTGTTGACATGTCTTAAATACCTAATTCTATTTTTTACACTGTTAATATAATTATTGACAAATTCACAAAACCTTTGGAGTCCATAGGGTTAAATTGAAATTCCGGTACTGCTATGGTTAGTATCAATGGTCATATTATGAGGTGATAAGACCAAAAATGGTAATTTATCTGTAAAATATCCAACAATTTTGCGCTGCGCGGCCTAGTATTTCTCTATCTTTTAACAATTATAGTAATTTTACAGTCTGTGTGATATTGCAATTTTTTCACTGCGCGGCTTTTATTTTAAGAAGATTTTAATTTATTAGTAATTGTATGAGTGTAAATAATATTATTTACACAAAATAAAAGAATCTTATATATACGGGTAGGAGCTGAAGTGTTAGATATTTGAACGTCACCCGAATTGGCGCCAGTGACGATCGCAGTGATGCCGCGCATGCGCACATTTTCCTTAAATCTGCCGGTCGTCAGTTTCAACCAGATTCTCGTAATGATCAGAAACAGAACGACGCCCATTAACCAGGGAGAGCAAAACATGCAGTCCGACATGATTAGAGAGATTAACTATCCCAGGCGGGTCGACGCGTCCGAAACGGAGCAGCACCTTCGGAACACCAAATCCTCTAAATATTTGGATGCGCGCGCAGCTAGACGCCTTTGCCTGCACCTTTAAGTTTGCAGGGGTATTCAACCCAATATATTAAACATATGCAATAACACATTTTTTTAATCAAAGCGCTCCGGTGGTATATATTCCGCGTACATGTAAAAATGTGTAAAACAGTTAATGATTTAAAAATTTTTCACAGGAATATTTTCACAGGAATTTATTTTAAGAATTATGTACATTTAAATAATTAATTTTTGCTCTTTGTTTCATGAAACGCTTGTTTGTACATTTATTTAAAATAAAGGCATTGAATTGCAGAGAGTTATTCATGGGGTGGGAATTATTTATTCTAATAATTTGTAATTATTTTTGAACTATAATTTGCGATTTGTTAATTGAAAAAAAAAAATTTTCAGATTTTTTATTACAATATTACGACTTGCAATAAGTGAGAATCGAATGAAGCATATCTTAACCGAATTTTGACCAATAGGATGGTGCAATAAACAATTATTCCTTCTCAGAAGTCAAAAATCCACGTCAAAAGCAATAAAATCGTGCCTTCGCCGTAGTAGTGGGTACGCTCAGTAGTCTAGCGTTCATATTACGACTTTTATAATAATATTACAAATTAAATGAGGAACATATAAACCGAATTTTGACCAATAGGAGAACACAAAAAACAATTATCCCTTCTCAGAAGTCAAAAATCCACGTCAAAAGAAATAAAATTGTGCCACCGCACAAGTTTATCTGCTTATTTATCACAGAGATATGAGTTGGCTTAGTTTGTATTTTAGACTTGATCTAATGATAGTTGCAGTGAGAACGTTCGTTACCGAGCGTTCCCACTGCGACGGCGCCGCCACGATTGACTCCTATTGATCAAATTACTAGACAGCAAACCGCTGATGTTGCCAAAATCTTCCAGAACTTCCATCCTTAGATGTAATGGATAGACGTTTTTAATTTATAAATATATATGATTTTAGTTGTTTGAACCCAATGCGAGCTCTCTGATAATCATTATTTTGTGACGTCATCGCAATTATTATACATTAAAATTAAATCAGCTAGATATATTATTGACACAATTAACATCCGACCAATTTAATAATGAGCAGGTGAAGTCAATCTTCATACATGAATATAAGACGGACGGAATATTAAAATCACTTTTAATGATACTACTTTTTCCCTTTAAAAAATACTATTTTTATTATCATATTGGTTGAACATACATGTTTGGTGTGTTATCCTGCTTCTTTTTTGTTTGGTTCTGTAAAAACCTGATATTTTTCAACTGCACTCGAAGTACTGACGCAGTTACTGATGCTATGCTATGCCTTCCTGTGTAACACGAATTAGCTTTGGTCGACATATGTTATTTTTTTCAATCCAGATATTTTTACTTCTATAACAAATACGCATATATTGTATTTTATTAAACAATCTAAAATCGACCCTACTCACACAAATTCATTGTATCGACCGCACCATTTTATAAGTCATATTGTAAAATTAAGCCTATTCTGTCTTCTTTCTCTGTCATCAAACCGGTTATTACTGAAAATGTCGGCGAGTCATGGCCTTTGTTTATTGATAATTCGTTTAGACTTAATTTGTATCAGAGGCGAGAATTTCTCCGACAAATGTCTGCATATTTATTTATTATTTCTTCGGAAAAAAATAAATAATTTTAGATTTTGAGGCACAAGGGGTGTGACTTTACAACCAATTAGACGCATGAAAAGATAATTTATTTAATACATATAATTTACCACAGTATCGAAATAGTTTTGTACTATACGCGGCTCTTAAAAGTCAGAGAGTCTTCACAGGTGTGTGAAGTTCTACTTGTTGGCTGGTGAAGTTATTGGGATTGTTGTCGCGGAGTTTTATTTTCGTAATGCTCTCTGAACGATCTGTTAATATTGCTGTCACATATTTTACATTGATAATTCAAGACAAATTTTATGAATCACAAATGAAGATGTTACAAATAATTGCATCACTTCTTGAACACACCTTCAAAATATATTCACGCCTTAGGATAAAACACAGTCCTGATGGCTACTTTCCCGATCAATAAGCAGGGACGTCATTTGAAGGGAGAGGGATACTGCTTTGAATTTGACCAGAAAAATAACAAATATTAAGGTCATTGCGTTGACAAACCGGTGTTACTCTCGCCGTCGCTACGTCAGTGTGTTGCCAGTGTAGCCAAATAAATCGGTGCCCATAGTACCACACATTTATTTATTTTATTAATTTATTAAGCTAATATAGATATTTGTTTATACACTAAACAAATTTAATCAAAACATACATATAAAACATAATATAAACATAAACAGAAAATAAAAAAATACTTAATATTATAATTTATTTACAAATTCACACCTCCGTACATTTTCCCCTGGCTGTACTCGTTTTCTTATACCTAATTATCATTAAATTGTCTCTACTTCTAATATTTAATCTATATACATTTTATTTTTAATTAAAATACTATGGTAACATATCATTTTCTAACTTATATATAAATACTAAAACATTCATTTTCAATATTTCCTGAACATCCAACCATTCCAATCTTTCAATCATACTTCAACAACTAGTGAATCTATTTTTATTTAAAACTACTCTCATTGCCCTATTTTGTAATTTTTCAATATAGTTTTAACTAATTTATTAAGCATATCTAATATTGTTGCACAATAATTAAAGTGGGGCAATATAGTACTATTGTAGATTTTTTTTGTCTTTATACTTTATATATTTTTCTATTATTTTTTTAATATGTAATTACAATGTTCCTTAATTTTTTTATCTACAGTTACTCCAAAATATCTTGCATTATAAACTATTTATATAATAAAGTTATCCATAACTTTTTTTATAATATAAACCCAAAACATTACATAGCATAAACCCTTAATTTGAATATAATATTCTAGCCAATATTTCCACCACTACGCTGCAGCTAATAAATATATCACTGAGCGTGATAAAATGCGTCCTCAAGAGTTTCAAGCACAAACTAAGCGTAAGATTACAATTATTATAATATTTGTTTGAAGGTAGTTAAGATTATTGCACATGTCGCTCCAGACATGATAGAAAACCGTAGAAATAAAATGCAGAATAATACAAAATTTATTTATTAAATAGAGAGCCTATACATAGATTCGATTATTATATACTTAAATTTATATATTTATAATTAAATCTACTTATCCTATTACATTAATGTTTTCACAATCTATCATGTGTTTCATATTATTAATGTGATTTTCTATCAACACGTGTTCGTCGCAAAACATAGTTATCCTACTGCAAGCTTCGATTAACAAATCTTCAGGAATAGTAAGAACGAGTCGAATAAAATTCGGGTAGTTGAAGCACTGAAAATAATTTATACAGTCACATTAATGGAATGAAATGGATCGTTAAGTGAAACATTTTTTTATTACATAATATACATACAGGTTGATAAAAAAAATCCGAACCGATTTAAAGGTGAATATACACAGTGGCGTAGCTAGGGTATGTGCCGCCCGGGACAATCCTTAAAATTGCCGCCCCCCCCATACATTTTTTTGCAGAGTCATAAAATCAGCATTTTTAAAAATAATAAATTGATTATTGTTAAGCCCTTACTATTCGTAGATTTACATAAATTTTAGTATATTCAGGGTTAAGAACCACACCAGACGATTCCATCGCGAATATGCCGCCCCCAAGCAAGTGCCGCCCGGGGCGGCCCGCCCCACCATAGCTACGCCACTGAATATACAGCTTTATTAATTTTCAATTTACTAAATGTAAGCTATAATAATGTAAATGTCACCGATTTCCAGACTTCGCTTTTTATCTGGTGTGTCACAATACCTACTAGTAGGTGTTGATTGTTACCCTGTTGTAATGCTTATTATATGCGTTGTAATGTTACAACATAGTATTTTTTAAAATGTAGGTGCAGGTACAATTGATGAAGTGGAACTTTAAGGGGAAATATATCAAAGTAAAGTGACCTGAAATGGTAAAATTATACAATCAATCGATGGAGTTGACTTTTTATGGACGCTTAATTTATTTTTTATTTATTTAACTTGCGGTAGGTAGACCTAGAAATTTTAAATAGTTGGTTAGAATACAGGTGTGCTATAAAACAACTAGGTATACCTAAAAATAAACAATTAGATCTGTTATATTTTCAAACGTGTCTTTAAAAAAAATTTTTTTTTTAAATATGTCATTTCAGTTAAATCATATCGGAATATATTTTCACCGATAGATATATTTTTATCAGTGAAAATATAATTAATCTGGCAGGTGCTAGCTAATAAATAATAATATATACATTTACATACTTTTATTTATTTACATTCGATGTATAATGTTACAGTGAAAGCTATATATTTCACTAGTGAAGTCATAAAAAAATTTAAACCAGTAGATTCAATTTAACTGATATGTGCTAGTGAAATCATATGCTGCTTTTATTTGACAGTTGCGAAACGTCCATTTGCTGTTTAAACCCAAACCTAACCTACACGAATTAACCAAACTAACTTGACCTAATGAAAATTCTAAAAGTTAATATAATTTTAGAATTCTCATTATGTCAAGTCCAAAATACAAACTAAACCAACTAATCTATCAGGGGTAAAATAAGCGGGAGAAGAAGTACAGAGCGATGTCGCATTTAACATACTGCTCCATAATTTGTCTACACTTCGATATCACACTATGTTTTAAAAACATGATAGCTATTCTTACCGATATTACTACGATCTTCTGATATGAGAGTATTGCTCAAAGTATATTCAAACCGAATTTCGGTCAATAGGAGGGCGCTAAAACAATTATCTCTTCTCAGAAGTCAAAAATTCACGTTAAAAGCAATATAATCGTATTGGAGCTGTCGCAGTAGGAACGCTCGGTAACGAACGTTTTCACTGCAACTATCATTAGATCAAGTCTAAAATACAAATTAAACCAACTCATCTCTCAGGGATAAATAAGCAGAAGAATAAGCTTAAGTCAGGCGTCACATCTCGCATATTGCTCCATAGTTTGTCTGCGTTTGGATAGTACACCATGTTTTAAAAATATGATAGCTATCCTTACCGATATTACTACGGACTTTTTATATGAGAGTATTGATCAAAGTATATTTATTCCGAATTTTGGTCAATAGGAGGGCGCAAAAACAATTATCCCTTCTCAGAAGTAAAAAAATCACGTCAAAAGCAATAAAATCGTGTCGGTGCCGTCTCAGTGGGAACGCTCGGTAACAAGCATACGTGGAATCGAAATATTTAAGAAACTAACACTGACACTAGTCAACTTCTGCCCCTCCCCTGATGACTTTCCTGTTTAAATTATTGTATTTTCGATTTTATTTTAATTATTTATCACGATATTTTTTCGTGAGATTAGGAAAATATAGGAAAACCTAATCTGTAGTGATTGATTGGAATTAGTAAATATCATGCTGGTTGTTACGAAATGAAGCTATATTTTTTAGAGTTTCAATTTACATTGAATCATTTTAAGCCCTAAATATACCTTACGTTTATAAAAATGTACAAACCTTTCCAGGCAGACAAAACACGGATTGCTCAGACATTAACTTCTCGACAAACTCCAAATCGTCTTTGATCCTTGGGAATAAATCCACGTTGATTCCTACCATCATGTACATGGCTCCAGCTGGCATTATTGGGTTTAATCCTTTGACCCTCTTCAATGTGTCGAATGCTATTTTGGCATGGTGCTAAAAACGTCGAAACTAAAGTAAAGTCTATACGAATATAAAAACTATCAACATTAAAACTTACGTATATTAAATTGATGACATTGTCGTGAAAGCCCTGAGGTGTGTTTTCCAAAATTTTTGGGATAGCTCCTTGTACCAAAGTGTTACTTCCGATTATCCTCTGAGATAGGTTAACCAATCCGCCTTTTACGGTAGCTGACAAAGCGTTGTGTCTGTCGTGTATTATGATCCATCCCAATCTCCAACCTGGCACCAAAAATCTTTTGGTTAACCCACTGCATGAGAGGATAGGAACATTTTCAGACAACGATCCTATCGGCACGAATTTGTGTCCTGGGAAGACTAAGTGTTCGTAAATCTCGTCGGCGATTATCGGAAGATAGTTCCTTTCGGCTACTTTCAAAATTTCAGTCAAGTGTTCGGCGTTGTATACAGATCCGCAAGGGTTAGAAGGGTTTATGATAACAATAGCCGTCGTTTTATCGTCTATTTTATTTTCTAAATCTGCTATGTCCACTTTCCATTGTTGATCTTCCTGAAAAGCATCAAGATTTGCTTAACAATAGCAATGATTCATTAAATAGTATATACAAAAACAAATCCATCATAAACTTTAAGCTACCGACCAATCTGTCTTATATCAACACAAGTTTTCAAGTATGTCATTCGATGGCACA
The DNA here is from genome assembly GCF_051122295.1 of Plectrocnemia conspersa. Taxonomy (NCBI): domain Eukaryota; kingdom Metazoa; phylum Arthropoda; class Insecta; order Trichoptera; family Polycentropodidae; genus Plectrocnemia; species Plectrocnemia conspersa. The sequence goes on along the minus strand of NW_028277176.1, from coordinate 1,983,437 downwards.
CCAGCTCAGTTTATATAAAAAAATGATATTAGTCCGAGTTTATACATGAAAAAAGAATATCAGGAAAGAAATGGGCATGGCTCTTCTAGATATAGAAAAGGCCTTTGACACCGTCTAGCTCCTAAAGTTCCTCATTCGCTTATCCGCATAATTAAAGATTCCCTACAGAAAATTTACAGATTTTTATGAAATATCTAGTTGAATATAATATTAATGTCATCTGGCTGAATATTGCTTAAAAAAAATCAAAAACATCTGAAATTTTCGCGATTTGTGTATCTTGTTTTATTTTTTTACTACAATACAGATGTAACAAAATTACAGCCCATGGGCTTGAAATGATTTTTGACCCATGTTTTTAAGTGGACCGATATTCATCTTTAATGTTTTGTTTTTTCAATTGATAGCGATAATGATAACATGAGAATGTATTTTTTGTTGATAACGACTAACTGAAGATGTAGGTAAAATCAGAACCACGCAATAATTCAAAATCTTGCACCAAAGACCACTTAAAACAGCTTTGAAATCAAAATTGCTTGACAAATGTGTGCCTGTACTTTTTAGAGCCGCAATCCGTTGCATTGACGCATAACGCCTAAAATCATATTATGGAGCCAGCTGCAGTTTAGGGCATCATAAAGAGTGCGCAATAAAGTAGCGCATTCTGCAATACAATGCAATTATTTTCCTACCAACCTAATATTTACTACAATTTAAAATATTTTTTACGCTATGTGTACTTACCAATAGATTATAATATTTTACTTGTATCCCTGAACCGTCTGCCAAAGTTTTATATATTGAAAATCCGGGTCTAGGCACTAAAATATTGTATCCTGGAGGAGCTAAAGCTGTGATGCAAAGGTCCAAAGCGTGAGAGCAACCACTGCATAAAATTACATTTTCCGGATGGATGTCAAAATTTTGAAAACTGCTATATTTTGCCACAGCAGCTCTAGATTCCATATATCCTGTGCTCGGTGAGTATCTAAATAAAAATATATATTTTATTCACATATTCAATGATTTATATAAATGTGATATTAATATTTACCCGTTAAAATTCATGGATTCCAGTGATTCCCGGATGGCATCTAAACTTTCTGGCGAAGGTTTCAAGTTTCCCGAAATTGTCGGATCTCCTAAATGAAAAATAAATATATTATTTTTTATATTTTCTCTTTAACCAGATACGTGCAAAAATATGCATAACAAGATTTAAAAATATGTATATCAACGCAAGACCGGTTTTGTATATAATATAAATCGCGAAATCTAGGAAATTCCAAAATTGTTCAATTCTAGTTTTAAAATCATTAAAACGATGGTATAATAAGTAGGTGATGAATTATTTTATTTAGTAGGCCAAAGTATAAAATTTAATTTATCCCCTATGTTGAAAATCTTGTTGAAGATTTTCCTTTAATTTAAAAAAAAAACATGAAATATTTCTTATTATCTTAGATATTTGTATCTCGATAAATATTTGTTATTTTGTATTTTCGATCTAACTTCGTAATCTTAACCCTTTGCACATTGTTGAGCATTCAAATCCCTGAACAAAATACCTGCATAGATAGATATCTTTCATACCTGGGATTGAAATATTATTTTAATATAACATTTTTAAGGCTAAATTGTAGGAAAACTAAGCTAACCGACAAATATACAACTAATATAATATTACAATATAATATATTTTATTTCAATCTCGCATTTTTCGCTATTTAATTTTGCGTTTTGTAGAAAAATAACTGGTATATTTAGCATATATTTCACATTTATATTTACTGCACAAAATCTTTGGCATACGTTTATATTTATTGACATTAACCATTTATATACGTAATTTAAGAAAAATACAATAACTATACTACAAGAGAGTTCACAATACTAAATTTAAACAGCAATAACTTAAGAAATACATAAAATCAAAATGGGGATTATAATAAATAACATGTATACAACTATAACATTAGCAAAGGCACCGTTAAGATAATAGTCTCGACGATCGCAATTCAATAACAACAAAGCAATACCGCCCTGTGTACTTACATTTAACGGTACCGCCCCTTGGGGTAACCGATCAATCACATGGCAGAAATTTTTAGTTTAGCGAACATGTTTTTGTGAAAATAAATAGACTGCAGCATTATTATATTGAAAAGGAACACGGTGATCCAATTCGTGTTTCCTGTGATTGCAGCACTGTAAATCAGACGGCTGTCAATAATCACGCGTGTTCAAAGTTTCAAACGTAAGTTTGCAACAATAAATTTACGAAATGGATTGCTTAAGCACCGCTCAACGCGTCAAAAAATGTCAATTGTTTTACAAAAATAACAATTCTGTACGAACTGTGATTTCATTAAATGACATGCATTTTCCTGATTAGAATCTGTATCAAAAGCAATAAAATTGTGTCATCGCCGTCGCAGTGGAAGCACTCGGTTATCCAGTGTTCATATTACGGCTCTTATAATAATATTAAAAACTAAATGAGGAACATATAAACCAAATTTTGCCCAATAGGAGAGCGCAAAAAACAATTATTACTTCTCAGAAGTCAAAAATCCACATCAAAAGCAATAAAATCGTGTCTGCGCTATCGCAGTGGGAAGGCACCGACACGATTTTATTGCTTTTGACGTGAATTTTTGACTTCTGAGAAGTGATAATTGTTTTTTGCGTTCTCCTATTGATCAAAATTCGGTTTATATGTTCCTCATTTAATTTGTAATATTATTATAAAAGTCGTAGTATGAACGTTAGATTACCGAGCGTACCCACTACTACGGCGACGGCACGATTTTCTTGCTTTTGACGTGGGATAAGAACAGGGACCCCTTGAATTTAAAAAAAATACATGTCATTTAATAAAATCTTGTGAATTTTAATGAAATATTAAAAAACGTCTACTGACTACTTAACTGTCCTCCCCCCCTCTCCTGGAAAAAGCTGAAATGACATCCCTGTTTTTGTATATATTTTGTTAACAAATTGTGTTTATGTTATTTATCGCAAAATTTACAATTTCCGAATCTCTATTAAGTAAATAGGTAGTATGTATAAATTGCTTATATGATTAAGAAACTTACAGAAGCGCTAACTCTGGCGCAATGTGTTTTAATGATAAAAATAACGACAATTTCTTCTCTTACGTCCGTTTTAATTTGAAATTGAGTCTTAACGTCGCTAAATAAGCCACGCATATTAAATTTATTGAATTATCCAAGGCTCGTTAACCCTTTTATTGCCAAGCAATGAGCAATAATATCATAATTTATGCACCAGATTATCGGCTGATATTAATACAAATTTTCAACACATCTCATCAAACCGACCTTGACTAAGAAACGTCGCAAATGGCTGTATGTTTTATTGGAATTCCACCATTTTTACCGACAACCAGTTCCAATCGTCGACTTATTATAGGTCCGGATACCTGTTATTCGCATTCTACCTACTGTGGTTTATGCTAAATTTTAAAATATATTATTAAGACAACACAATGCCGTTTAGTTACTAAGAGATTAGAAAATTGTCAATGACTCTCCGTTTCATTTACAAAACAAAAAGAATGTTCATGGTGACAAATTAGATTTTTGCTCTTTAAACATTAAAATTCCAACCTGTTGGTAAATTGGGATGGCTTTTGGATAAACTATAGTCCATTGATTGGGTAGGTAAGAGCGGAAAGTGTGTTCAGCAACATCATTGTCATTGTAAATATTATGTTGATACGGTAGCCCAATGTATTACAACGGGATAAACACAACTAAGAACTACTATGTAAGTAGTATTAGCAAAATCTGTACGTATTTTATTAATTAAAAACTATTATTACAGCTCACAATATATGGCACCATATACGACCTAGATCGATTTTAATTTAATTATTCATCCGTGAGATTGGGAATATCTAGGAACATCTTATTTATAAAAATAATACCAATTTCGACCTTCTAGACACAATAGAAATTTAAAAAAAGCACGAATCATGGTCGTTCAGAATTATACCACTAATCGAAATACACGTAAAAGAAACATATCTCTAGATTGGTTGAATATCGCTACCTGCTACTGTTCAGGAAAATAACCTACTTAGACTCGATTATTTTTAAGTGCTTTAAAAATATATTACATAATGTCATAAATAAGTTATTTATTTATGACATTATGCACAAACAATGATGTGATTTATTTTTAATAACTTTATTGATGAATGAACCAATATTTATTGCTAAAATTTTACAATGAGTACTTCCAAAAAAAGGATTTCTCAATTATCGTTAAATTTCACAGACTCTGATCACTAAATATATCATGTTACATCATTTTTTTATTGTATACTAGAGGTGGCCATCCTTTTTACTACCTTTTTGAGCGACTTGCTACTGATAAAATATTGATGAATCTCACATTTTATCGTTATTTTTTCCAGATTTATACCATTATTTATTCAGACAAACGTTTTAGCTCGGATTATGGCGTAACTCTAACTAAAACGCGGGCGATTGCAAATAGCTTCGCGATCGACTGGTCGATCGAGATCACATTTTCCCTGATAAGTTTTCTTGTTTTAATAATATAAAACATAATAAGCAGGCATTTATATTTAATAAAATACCATTATCATGACATTACAGGTAACACCCAGTGTAACACAATGATCTAAAACAAAAAGTAACATAAAACAAAACAAAACAAAAAATTATACAAAATGAATCGGACCAGCTCCTTATAGCTGACACTGAATTGATCAACATACATTGTCAGCGTATTAAAAAATGTACAGTTAATTGCATAGGCGAATTGGCAAAGAGGCGTGAAAAAAAGGTTGGGTTGGGGTTAGCACAGCAAATGGACGTTTTGCAACTTTCTAATTAAGTTTCCTAGACATTTTAGAGCAGCATATAATTTCACTAGCGCTTATCAGCTAAATTATATTTTCCCTAATAAAAATATGTATCTACTGGTGAAAATATAGTTGGACTTCACTAGTGAAAATGTAACTTTACTGAAAAATACGTTCACTGTAACATATTTACAAAGCATGTTAATAAATAATGATAAGTATGTAAATGTATATATTACTATAAGTGGAAAAGTTGAAATCATTTTCAATTTTCACTGGTAAAAATGTATATCTCCCGTTGAAATTGTATTTCGATATGATTTCATCGAAACGAAATATTTTTTGGATAGATTCTGAGCTGTTTTTTTAGATTTTCTTTGAAGGATAACCCGAGAATTTTTGGTTTAGAATCAGGGACGTCAATTTAGCTATTTTTAATATTTATATTTAATGAAATGACATGTATTTTTCTAGCCAAATTCAAAAGGGAGCAAATGCTCCTTAATGACAACCCTGATGTGAAGAATCATTTGAAATAATTTAGCCAGAGACAGAACTTTCTATCTTTGCAAAATCACCATTTTTATGAATCGGAGTGAATTTAAAAAGTGGGGAATTAAAACATGATATTGTAATATTAGAGTAAAAATTGATAAAAGCAGATATATATTAAATATCATTTCTCTCATCGTCCATTGTAATATTTTTATTAAAATTCTACTAATTTTAAAACCAGGCAACTGAACGTTATATTATTTACACTTCTGTAAAATTGCAACACTATTTAATTTTAATGATTTAATTCTGATTCTTCTCATATTTTTTATAATATAATATATTTAAATAAACTTCTTCATTTCATAAAAAATATTCAATAAATAAAAATACTTGCCTATGGATAGCGCTATCAATTGTTTTTCCGGATTAGGTTCCACATGGAGACTGTCTACGATTCTCCTGATGGGATTGTGAGTGTTGAGAGCTGCCGGGGACGCCTGCACCTCCCACCGACTCTTCTTACTCCGAGGAGTCATGACCATTGGACCAAAGTGTTGAGCGTTTCACTCGTCTCGTGTATCTATTCACAGACACTGAATGTTTTCTGTGGAGACGCTCGGTTTTGTCTGCTCGCCTTGTTTACGCAAATAACAAAATGACATTATTGGTGGATATAAACACACCTCCACGAGATCAGACGATGACCAGTATGCAGATTACGATGGGTGTTTACCAGTTTTCTACACTTGTATCCAATAACATCCAAATAAAAAGGCACTGCCCAGCAGTCAGGTCACAAACAACACGCAGATGGATTGTTAAGGTTGTTTACAAATATGGTTCATTTATAACATGATTCAAGAATGAATTCCGTCTTTTCAATTAGTATTTTACGATATGAATATGGTAATACTGATTTAATTTACATTGCATATTAATTTTCAGAATTAGATAATCAAAACAATAATTCTAATACACATATTTTATTAAAAAGAACATAGGTTTGTACTTTCTTGGTAGAAATACTAAAACATACTGATTCAATAAATATTGATAGAAATTTGTATAAGCAATTTTTTGAGCTATGGCTCTCTTGCAAAGATCGCATTCTTCAATGAACGATTGATTAATGAATGATTAAAAAACATATTTATGTCCTTGTATTTTTTTTTCAACGAAGACTAAAAATTTATAATAAAATATAAGTTCGATTTTATAAAATAGTGTTGTGCTTTTTAGAGCATCTTAGGATTCTACAGTAAATGGTGAATAATAAAAATAAATAATTTAATACAATGTAAATTGAAGGCGCTTGAAATATTTTAGCGAAACATTTTATATGCGAGAAAAATCGCCAGCTTTTATGTAATAGCATTCATGCGCAATATACCTGTAGATTAAGTGTTGAAAAATGATGAATTTTTATAAAAATCTTCAAAAAAAAATGGACCATATTGAAAAAATAAACATAAAAATCGTGTTCTAAAATGCTATTGAAGTAGAGGTGTTAGGCAACTGCTGTTAAACTGCCAGAGAAAATGCAGCAAGACTAGATCTAACAACATGCCATTCATTCTTTGTCATTGTTATTTTTGTTAAAATATTTGACATAGCTGTAAAATATAGATTACCGTAGAGTATCAATAGAAAATAGTGCAATCGTTAAAAACACCGGGACGAACATAGCAGTTCAACCCTCATTCGTTCAAAAATAATAACACATTATACATTCAAATTAGATAATTCTTGACTAGTTGACCATCGCATATTAAATATCATAAACAATTAGATAATACATATTATGTAGATATACAGTAAACAGTTTGCAAAAGTATATTATTTTAAACAAAGATCAAGTTTTACACATCTCTTAAATTACAACGCAAAACGTCCCGTGATCATCATGAAAATGCTAATATTTTTAAGAATGAACCATCAACATTCTTGATTTTTAATTTCTCGCCAATAAGCAAAGTCACCGCGGAATGGTCACATTTAAATTGCAAATTTGAGGAAAAAATATTTCTGACGTCAAACGATCATATAATTTTATTGTAGACTTGTAACGACAGGTAACATTTTCATTTTTTAACTATATTTATCGACAATGTATGGGTTTCGTTGATAATTGTATTCTAATGGATGCAGACAAAGTTAATTTACGACACGGGAGTCGTCTGATAGAAACAACTTTCAATGAAACGTAATAAATGGAAATTTGCATTGAGTCGCAAAAGTATTTATAAATAATTTAATACGAAAAAATATCTACAAAAAAGGTATACAAAGGTACATAGGATATTTATCAAATAAACTAATATTTTGATCGAATTTTGTACCAATATAGTGACATGGGTAAAATTGAATTTCTAATATTTATTTTTGGATCGAATAATGAAAAATCCAGTTTCTCGAGCTTCTTGAGATACGACGATACTGCCACAGCTGGTAAAAATATGACCCTTGCTTCTGATGGTACACTAATACTGCGAGCCTGAAATTTTATTAATTAAATATTATAAAATGAATGGAGTTAAGCTTCAACAAAGTATTGTATACAGTTAAGGTTTATTACTATAAATATGGTATGTAATGATCAAGGATGTCATTAGGGAAAGGGGGGGGGGGGTGGAATCATTTGCACCCGCCTTGAATTTGGCCAGAAAAATACATATCATTTAATGAAATGGAAATATTAAAAAAAACGACCACTGATTTGTCCCTCCCCCCTCCCTGGAAAAAACTGAAATGACATCCCTGAATCTAAACCAGAAATTCTAGGATATCAAATCAATTCCGAAAATATTTTTTAAAACAAGTCATTTCAGTGAAATCATATCGGAATACATTTTCACCGGTAGATGTACATATATATTTACCAGTAAAAATATAATTTCCATGGCAAGTGATAGTAAAATTACATGATTTCAACTTTTCTATTGGTAGTAATATATACATTTACATATGTATGTACTTATCATGATTTATAAATGTTACAGTGAATGTATATTTTTCAGTGATATTATATTTTCATTAGTGAAGTTCAAATACATTTTCACCAGTAGATACATATATATTTCTACTAGTGAAAATATAATTTAACTGATAGGCGGTAGTGAAATTATATGTCGCTTTAAAATGTCTATGAAACTTAATTTGACAGTTGCGAAACGTCCATTTACTATTCAAACCCAAAACTAACCTTCTAAAAATTTTAAAACTAATTAAATTTTTAGAACTTTCATTATGTCAAGTGCAAAATACAAACTAAGCCAACTCATCTCTTTGAGAAAAATAAGCAAAAGAAAAAGTACAGACACACTTCGCATCTCGCATGTTGCTCCATAGTTAATCTGCACTTTGATATTATATGTTTTAAAAATATTTTACCTATCCTTATCAATACTACTACGGATTTCTGATATTAGAGCATTGGTCAAAGTATATTCAAACCGAATTTTGTTCAATAGTCGCTCTCCGATTGTTCAAAATTCGGTTTAGATATGCTTTGATTCTCACCCTTTGTAAGTCGTAATATTGATATAAAATATCTTAATATGCATGCTAGATAACCAGGCGTTTTTATTATGACGGAAATTTGCTCCCCCCCCCCCTCCTTTGAATTTGGCCAGAAAAATGCATGACATTTAATGAAATACTATCCCGTTCCCACTGCAATATGTTTTTCCTCCATCCTATTTACCAAAATTTGGTTTGAATATACTTAGATTAACCCTTATATCTGAAGTCTGTAGTAATATCGGTAAGGTGAGAAATCATATTTTTAAAACATAGTGTAATATGTGCAGACTAACTATGGAGCAATATGCGAGATGTGATGTCTGTCTGTACTTTTTAGTTTAGTTTAGTTTAGTTTGTATTTTAGACTTGATCAAATGAACTTTCATTAGGTTAGGTTTGCGTTTGAACAGCAAATGGACGTTTCACAACTGTCAAATTGAGTTTCATAGACATTTTAGAGCAGCATATAATTTCACTAGTGCCTATCAATTAAATTATATTTTCGCTAGTAGAAATATATATTTATTGGTGAAAATATATTTGGAATTCACAAGTGAAAATATAATTTTACTGAAAAATAAATTTGAAATCATATAATTTTACTAGCACCTGTCAGATAAATATTTTCACTGGTGAAAATGTATTTCGATATGATTTGACTAAAATTATATGTTTAAAAAAATATTTTCAGCATAGATTAGGGTCTTTATTATAGATTTTTTTTGAGGGATAGCCTAAAAATATTTGGTTTCGAGTCAGGGACATTATTTTACCTTTTTTTAATATTTCTATTTCATTAAGATTCATAGTATTTAATTAAATGACATGCATTTTTTTGACCAAATTCAAATGGGGGCAAATGCAATATACATGTATTCACTAAGAAGTCCGAATATTTATAAACCAATAGTATAAGGACTAGTATAACTTTTGTTATTTCATATGGTCTTTCGGGTTTTTAAATTTCTATTATGTCTGAGGAATCGGAATTAATAATCATTATATAATTAAAATCCCGATTGATCAACATATTACATTTTCTTAATCTCATGGATGATTGGTTAAAAAGAGGTGTCTCACTACTTACTTTGTATTTGTTTAAACGTATTGGACTAACGCCTGTCATGTTGCAAAGAAAGAAATAGAATAAATATTAAACCTTTAAAATATGGTGATTTGCTCTGGTAGCTACATCGAAAACAGCGTCTTTGAGATTTTGTGAAGATTCACCTCTCAATATACTCTCTTGGCTTAGACTATGCTTCATCAAAATATCCTGAGGTAATAAGACAACTCGTTGTTTAGCAGAAACTTGAACCGATCTAAAAATAATCGATTAAATTAATTTTATTATATATCAGGTTGCCCCAAGAGTCTTTGCGTTTTTTAAGGTGCGAATTAAATGAGTTAAAAATTAAAACGTGAAATAAAAAATATCTGAATTCTCAGAACGAAATTTTTAGAACCACATTACAGATGTTTTTAACTGCTATTGTCGCATTATGACCGTTGAAAATGTTGAAACAAAAATATCCCATTACTCAATAGCATCATTGATATGACTACTGTTAATAAGCACCGAAGAAATAGTGACATTATCGTTAATTTATAGTTATATATTTTTGCAAATGTAAGAAAAAAACGCAAAGACTTATGAGATATATACACCATAAGTTGATTTTACCTCAATAAATTAGTGATACCTTGAGCTTTGCCTATATGAGAAGCGGCATGATCTGCGTGAACGTTTTTAATATTTGCTAATTCAAGAATTGTGTAATAAAGCGGTGATACTGATTCTTCCGAGTATTTTTCCATCTCTTCTATACTCAAGAAGTATTTTTTTGAAAAATTATTCTTCCTACTGTTGATAAGTCTCATTAGATTTCGCTTCGATAGATTCCAATTGAGACTCACCTAAAAATATATATGAATATGAATAATAACTATTATATGATATATGAATAATAATAAGCTAATGAAAATATATACCCGATGCAATTCTTGCGCAATTGGATGAGCTGGAACATTAGTGTTTTTAGAAAATATTTTTTCTAAAGCGTCAATCCAAAATTGAAACCGCATCAAACCGATATTCTCGTCGGAGACGTTTTCTTTAACTCGAGACATCTCAACGTTGAACGCTCGGACGACCATAGCTGGCGGTACGATGTTCTTATCGAGCAATAATGTCGACACAAAATTTTCATAGTCACACTGTCTACCTGGATTGAACATATCTTAGTATATTAGGTATGCTTTTATGCACAATTTTATGGATAAATAAATAAATCGCACCTGACTGCGTCTATGCAATATTTCATCGAGCTATTGGAAGAATTTCGTTGGGAAATTTTATTTGACGTCGAAACGAGTCTTTGAAGCCCATTTTTATGAAACATAACCAAATTAACATAGAACATGTCTAACGAATGACATTCTATTCTATTAATGTTGCTACATTAAAAATATTAATCTGAATTGAATTAATTTAAAACTTTTTTATATAACAATTCTTTACATCAGCTGATTATTCAGAAAACTACCATATTGCTTATAATTGGTTTTAAATTTTTTAAGCATCATATTTAAGGAGTGAAATGTAAATTTTCTCACTACGCAGTCGCTAATTCATTTAGTCATTTTTAAAGTGAATACATATATTTTTAATATAATATTAAGCTATTTGTCTAAAGTAAATCGTCATATTTTGTACTAACATAACCAATTATAACATTTACAAATTGTCTTTGATATTACTTGAAATTATTTAAACTTCCCATTTACTAACTTTATATTTTAAGCATATGTGCTAAGTGCTATGAAAAGATAATACGTTTAGGCAGATACGCTATGAATATGCTAACTATATAACTGATATGCAAAGTTAATACTTAATAATCGCCATTTTTTTTATAGATTTTAACTGTATTACATTTCATCATTAAAAATTGTAAATTTCAACGCAATATTTAAATAAGTCATACTTTTGGATTCATTCAGAAAAATGATTTAAATTTTTATAACCACAGTGTGAAACAGACAAAAGTCTTGCTCAATGACAACGAAAAACCTGTGACATTTTTTATGGAAGCCGCCTATTCGTTATATAAGTTTTTTTGAGAGAGACAAACGTCAAATTTATTTTATACTTGCAGCACCGAGCTAGTGTCAAATTTGTTCCCTCCAGCCGTACGCACAATGTTAGAATTGGAGCCGGAAATCGAACAAGAAGACATTGCTCAGCGTCACAGACGCGAAAAAAGACTGCTACAAAATCGTATACAGAGCTTAAAAAAATCTTCAAGCAAATCGGACAAGAAGAAAAAGCGAGAAATAGACGAACTAATTTCGAGGTTAGAGTCCGACTTGGAACAGACACACATAAAGGAATTGCACTTTTCGCGCCCGCACACTAACGGCGAACAACCCAAAGATGTTCAACAAGAGAATCAGACTTCAAACGACCCGCAGCAACGCGTGTCTAAAGCGCAGCGGAGGAGAGATAAGAAAGCGGCCGAAGAATCGGCGAGAGATAAACTCATAGCGGAACAAGAAAAGGCCAACAGGAACGGACCTAGGATTGTGGAGATGAACAAAATTAAAGAGACTTTGAAGAGTAAGGATCTAACGGTTTATATGATACCTTCTAACGGAGACTGCTTGTATAGTGCTGTATCGCATCAATTAACCGCGACGCTCAGACCCAAGATGACCGTCAACGAGCTGAGAAAAGTCACCGCAGATCAAATTCGAAACAATAAAGATGATTTCGCACCGTTTTTGTGCAATCTGGACAGTTGTGATATGTTGAGCGAAGAGCAGTTTCAAAAGTATTGCGACGACGTTATGAACACCAACGCTTGGGGCGGACACGTCGAGTTGAAAGCTCTGTCTACCGTTCTCGAGTGTTCTATACATATCGTACAATCTACTCTTCCTTCGGTGATCGTGCAAGGCGAAGAGTTCGCTTCTAAAGAACCGTTGATATTGACGTATCATAGGCACATGTTCGGTTTGGGGGAACACTACAATTCGACGCAAAAGACAATCAGTAACGGCGAAGAGTCCGATGAAAATTCTTTATAAGTAATACAAAAATTTTCTAACTAAGTAAAATTCGTTAACGGTCGTCCAGGGGTACAGCATAGATTCTGGTTACACTGCCGCCCAAAAGCTTAAGACCTTATTTGTCTACCATGCGATCTGGACTTTTACCACTAAACGTAAAAACAAAATACAATAAAATACAATGATTTCGAATTAATTACTATTTTAATAAATAATAAAAAATAGTGTCTTGGTCTTAATCTTTTGAGTGATAGTTACGAACTTTTTGTGACTTTTAATAAAAATAGAGTGCAAAGGTTCAAATGTACTGCTCGTTGAATACCTCTTTTACAAAGTCCAATTGTGACATTTTGTCAATTTTACATTGTAATTGGTTGTGTATCAAGTCATCATTTTTTTTATTGCTCTACTAATTGTTTCAACCTTTAAATTATGGTGTTGAATGTCCAGAAAACACTCTTGAATGCGATGACTTTATTACTCAACCCAATGTGTACATGTTTTTATAAATGGATATTCAAATGACTTATATAAAAATAGTGTTACTGCCTGAGAGCCTTCAGTGTATTTTTCTTAGAATATATACATGCTATTTCATTTATTTAAGGCAGTCGGAGCAAAAGATTCGCAATTTTGCATACAACGATTTATAGTACCAAGTTAGTAATCTTATAATATTATATTCTTTGACCAGAATTACCAATCACTACAATGTACTTTTACATAAGAAGCAATTTATAAGTTCAGAATGTAATACAAAGAGTGTAAATTTATTGTGATGTAACTGAACTTTGTTTTTAACATGGCCTTAGTTATGCCACTTTTGCTCCGACAATATCAATTTTTGTATGTATATAATATGTGAGACACTGCCATTGAATTGATATAAAATATGTATTTAAAAAACATGTTCAAACTTCGACAAGTTTATTAAAATATATCATAAATTATTACAATTCATTTTTATTGTCCACAACTCCGTGTTCCGGTGTAGTAGCTTCAGCGTTGTTTTTATTAGGATCGTCTGGCTTCATAGCCGGGAATAAGAGTACTTCCTAAAATCGCAAAACAGATATTAGTCATATAAAGTCAATCGGAAAATAAAATGATTCAATTACTTTTATATTGTTATTATCGGTAAGGAACATTGTCAGACGATCGATGCCCATTCCCCATCCTCCCGTCGGCGGTAAGCCGTATTCCAAAGCAGTGCAGAAGTTTTCGTCGACTCCTTGAGCTTCATCGTCACCGGCCGCTTTGTCGCAAGCTTGCTGTTCGAATCTTTCTCTCTGAACGGCCGGATCGTTTAATTCGGTGTAGGCGTTGCAGATTTCCTTCTTCATCACAAACAGTTCGAACCTATATTGAAGCACACCGTCAGTGATATATTATATAGGCCCGTATTTTTCGTGTCAATTTATATTAACCCTTCACACTCGAACTTGTTTTAGTACTAGATAGATCGACTACTCGAGAAAAATTGAAAACGAGTAATTCTTATAAAAAATTTAAATCATTTGTTTTTAATAAAATTATTAATAAATATAGCTCAAAAATGAAAATTCAATAATATTATATTTTTTTTAACTTCTCTCGAGTACCGCTGGTTAACAATAAATGATAGTACACTAATATATAGTATGGTAACCATTTCTTAAAAAAATATTTACGGACTCTGAATTTCACATATGCATAAAAATATTTATGATTAAGTTAAATAGGCAGTAGTAAATTATCAATTTATGACAATAAATTTGTAAAATATATGAAATTAATTGTTCGAAAATGCATTTCAGCAAGTTATTTATGCTACCCTATTATGTTAAACTGTACCGAATAATTGATCAAATATTCGTTTATACTATCTCAAAAGAAATTTGAATTTTTTTTAAAAATGAAACAATACACCTGAGTGACTAATGCCACTCTAAAATCTATGATCCTTTATGCGCCTTTATTTTGTTTCGAAATGCGTAACAATAAGAAGCTAATTGTCACGCATTTCAAACCAAAAAAATGCTTTCGAAAAAATTTGGGATTTTAATGTTTATAGCGGTGTTTACTATGACCGAATTCGCAGAATTCGTTCGTTAAAAAACCGTTGAAAAGGTCCACTCTTTATTATCGTTTAACACTTATCTTAAAAATATTTTAAACGCAAAGATTTTATTTCAATCAGTTCAATAATTCAATCCAGTTGATTTATTTCTAGTTATTTAATTTATATGCAAATCGCACAAAACAAACGCCGATACGGATCCATTCTTGATGTATATCAAATTCGTTTCAAACATTATCAGCTATTGTATGTAAAATGTTAAATCAATTTTGCTGAATTGATTCAATCGTAGCTGATCTTAATTTACATGCAATTTAACACAAAACAAACGATGAAACGACTCTGATCTATACATACATCGAATTTGTTCCAAAATTTATATACAACAGATTAGAATCGAAGACTTCATTTCAGCTTTTTCTAGGGTAGAGGCAAAGTTGGCCAGTCAGTGGTGGTTTTATTAATATTTCGATTTCATTAAGATTCATTAAATGACATGTATTTTTCTGGACAAATATCCCCACCTACTCCCCTCCAAATGACGTCCCTGGCTGACAGATGGTCAGTACATTAATACATGGTCATTATCAAGGTGTTTTAGGGACAACTTGTTTGGTTCGGCGCGCAACATAGTCAGATGTCAACACAACGGCCAAGCGTGCTATCGCTCAGAATAAGTTCACGCCCTACATAAAATTAAATAAATTCGTTGAGGGTTATTCAGGGGGTGTTCAATTTTCTGACCCAACGTTCGCTCGCTCCTAACTTGTCCAAAGTTCAGGTGCGAGTGAGATATTTTATGTTTCTAAAATAAATAATTTATTAATTAGTTTATATTTATAAATGTTATATTTTTTCACAATTCGCAAGGTCGTCTAATATTTTTATTCTGACCATATGCTATTTTTATTCTAACCATTTGATATATATTCTGACCTTGAATAAAATAACTATGACCATTCATTTTTTCAATTCTGATGGTCCTATATTTTTATTTTGACCATATGCTGTTTTTATTCTAACCACTTGATATTCATTTTGATCCTGAATAATATAATTATGGTCAGGCTGAAATTTATTTTTATTCTGACCCAAAGTTGATTCAAATTCTTTGTCATTTTTTTATGTGGAAAAATTTTACATCGCTCCAGTTTTTCATTCACAACCTTTTATTAAAACAAGTTAACCCTTTAAGTACTGAATTAATTTTCATTAAGTCTATTATAGTGTAAAAAATAAATTTAAAGATTTAATTACGATTTTTTTATATGTTTATATTCATAAATATTAAATAAAATTTATTACATTAAATCTTTAATTTTATTTTTTACTGTATAATTGACTAATTACGTGACTTTTTATGAAAATTAATTCAACACTTACAAAGACTATTATTTTTTCATTGAGCATGGGTTAAATCCGAATTTCGCATTTTATCCGCAGATGGCACATAAAGGGTTAAGAACCCAAAGTTGATTTAATTTCTGACTTATAGATATTGATTAAAGTAAATAATATAACAATCATAGCGAACCTTTCAGTGAGACCTGCGTCGTCCCTATGATATTTAGCAAGAGGACTCATAATTTGTGGATGATCGCAAATAAACGTTGGATTAATACAAGTCTCTTCGATAAAATGTCCTACTAATTTATCGAGCAATCTAGAGCTAGTTCTCGGCGAAGGACATTCCACCTATAGAACACAAAGGTATCAATATTCAGTCTATATAACAAATTTTAATCGAACATACCTGATTCTTCTTACAAATGTCGTCGAGGAATTTATTGGTTTCGGGAGAACTCAATGTTTCGGGCTTGGGAAACTTGACTTTCAACATCTCTTCTAAAGTGGCTATCATAGGTACCCTTTTAAACGGTGGCGTAAAATCGATTTCGACTTCTTCACCGTCGAGTCCATCGGGATGATATTTAATCTGTCGATCGGTCACATATTCGTATATATGTATATATAAATATTTTCAGTATTTTTGTGCAATTACCTTATAGCTTCCGTGAATGGATTTAACCATTCCAGATACCATCGATTCAGTTATTGCGATCAAATCGTGATAATCTGCATAAGCCATGTAAAACTCGCAAGTTGTAAATTCAGGATTGTGGGTAAGATCGATACCTTCGTTTCGGAACTGACGTCCGATTTCGTAAACTCTATCTATTCCGCCGACGACGACGATCTTATGATATAACTCGGGCGCTATCCTCATGAATAAGTTCATATTTAAATCGTTGTGGTGAGTTATGAAAGGTTTGGCCGTAGCGCCGCCGGCGATCATGTTCATCATCGGAGTCTCGATCTCCAAAAAACCGAGGTCGTCCAAGAAGCGTCGCACGTAAGAAATAATACTGGCTCTTTTGTAGAATATTTCCCGGACTCGATCGTTCATGATGAGATCCAAATACCGCTGACGGAATCTCGTCTCTTTGTCTTTTAAACCGAAGTGCATATGAGGCAACATATGCAAACATGGAGATAGTAGTTTTATTTTCTTGGGAATGATAGACAGTTCTCCTTTTTTGGTCTTTCCTGGATTACCAGTAACGCCTATGATGTCGCCTCTTTTCAGTTTATCGGTATCGTGTTCGAATTCTGATTCGGAGGCATACAATTTGGCATTTGCCATAACCTATATAATATAAAAATGTTATTTAAGTTGTACTATAATATATATAAACGGCAATGATCGATTTATACTTGGAGTTTAACACCTTCGCCGCGAAGATCGTAAAATATCAACTTGGCGCCGGATTCACGCATCGAATGTACCCTGCCAGCTAGCGATAAAGTTACGTCCTCCAATATCTGTCCGTCGCTTAGATGGGTGTATTTCTTAATGAATTGAGACAGGGCAATGTCTACGTGGAATTTGTGAGGATATGGATGTTCGTTTTTGTCGTTGGTCGCTTTGAGAGCTGAAACGGCGGCCGTTCGCAACTTGTAGAATTCATTTGGGGATATTTCATCTTCTTTGACAGCTTTGACTTTGGCTTGGGGTTTCGGAGAGGATTCTTTGGGTGCTTTTTCAGCCTTTTCTTTGGCTTTTTGTTCGGCTTTCATCCGCCGTTTAAGTTCACTGGAATATAACGAAATGGATTAAAGCGAATTTTGAAAAATGAGCTAAAATAAAATTTGAAAATCACAAAGTGGTTGACAATAAATTGCGTTTTTTCCTTATAGTTTTTCTTGCAGTATAAAAACATGTTTTTATGATGGTAAACAATATGGTGTTGATGTATTTACTTTGGCGGTACTTTCCTGTTATTGTATAAAAATAAATTTATTTATTTATTTATATATATCACTCCATGAATAACTCTGCAACGAATCTACATAATAATGTAATTAACATTTTTTTAGAATAACTTTAACAGGAAAGTACCACTCACTAAAATAGTAATATTTTTAATACACTTCACTGTACAACAAATAGAAAAATATTCTTTATACTCGAGTAAAGTATAAAATCATCAAATGGAAGATTGCTTTTTATTTTATTGGAAAAAAATGAGAATATTGCGTCATGTAAACGTATGCAAAAAAGGTATATAGAATATAAGTTCTATTATTAAGTACATACAGTCATATTTTTAGAATATATGTAGACTGCAAATATAGAACAAGCCAAGAAACAAGATGGCTTTAAAATAATTAAAATTGTGCATTACCGCCATTTTGTTTTCATGTACGTGTCATAAAAATTGCACATGCATATTTTTAAACAAAATTTTTGAATTAAAATCCTAAATTTTGAAAATAACGCGAGGTTTTGTAAAATAGGAAAATTACTTTTTAGAAAGTGTTTCAGCCGTAGAATCCGCCATTATGGAGGTTTGCCGGCCTGAATGTTTAAAGGCGCCCAGGTGCGCTGCTGACACACGTGCCAAACGGAGCATCGACTCGGTGTTGCCATATACGCTGTCGCTAAAATGAAGGCTAAATCAATGGACGATAAAGCTAGAAATAAATGCGAAAATAAACTTGAACAATCGATTTGAGATAATTATAAAAATGAGTGTTATTTATTTAATACACGTTATAATGAAATATCTAAAAAAATTCTTGATACAAATTTTAAAACTACCAACTTTGAGGTTTAGTTTGTACTTTTTTTTTACATCGATTAGCGCAATTATTACTCTTTTTTTTAATTTAAAAGTACGCGTTATAATGTAACGGTTAAGGTTCATTTATACACATCAGTGACCAATCCGTGATATCACCGGCACCGTGTAGTGGGGGTGGTGTTGTATGGGCAGAGAAAGTTACTACGTTTATCCATTGTAGAAACCACTGCCTGTTCCGGTACTAAGGGCCCTACGAGTCCAACTCAATGGGTGGCATCCAGCTTTTAAGGGCTGGATGAGCGGGAGCCACCCCCCGTAGTACTACGTTATTTGTTAGTGTTAGTAGTGTTTCTCTCGAGTGGTATTGGGAAACGCTCTCCTGACACACCTGCGTACTTTTGCTTAGCTTTTGCCTTGCAATAGCTTTGCTTGCCCCTGCTTTTCTAAGTTTCATCCTTGGAAGACACTTTCGTGCTTCCTCCGTTCCAGTTTCGACTCCCGGACCTTTACGGCCGGGCCCTTTTAGCCCACTCGTCATTGGTAGTCCAAAGGACGCTACCTCGGTTGGGTGTTCACGAGCTGACTTCCTCTCAAGGACCTGGGGTTTTTCAAGTTTTCAAGAGGTCCCTCACTCTCCCACACTGTTAACGGCGATCTCCAGCGTGTGGTCGACTGGCGCCGATATTGTATGGGCAGCGTCGGACCGACGCCGGATGGATTCGTCCGGCACGTCTGAAATGGTAGGTACTAGCCCATACAACACCATCCCCACTACAGGGCGCCGGCCCGGTGCCGGGTGAATCCATCCGGCACGTGTGAAACCGGCCCAAGTGTAGCTTCACACGTGCCGGGTGGATTCGCCCGGCGCCGTATAGTGTGGGTGGTGTTGTATGGACTAGTACTTATTTTTTAAGGCGTGTGAAGCTACACAAACGCGACAGTGCCGTGACCGATCCATGATTCCACTTCTATTCACAATGGACAGTTTTGCCAGTGCATTTGAGTGCTCAAATGGCGATGTTTTCAATGTTTGCTCTGGTTTTGAATAAAGAAGAGAAAGAGCGAGTGAAAAAACGGATGTGAGCTCATCAGGCATGGAAAACCAGAGCATCAGAAGAGGAATTTAGTGTGCTAAAGGCGTAAATGATGTCAGAAAATTCGTTCAACTTACTGTTAAGCAATTTAGTTGTTAATAAAAATTGTTAAGTAAAACTAAAATTTTTACATTTAACGGGTGGCAATTAGACACAGTATTTTTACTGTATTTATAAACGAAGTTACATGTTTGTTTACTGCGAGTAGAGTATGCCTAGCAGAGTATTCAAAGAGAAAGGAAGTGTTACTAGATACTGTTTTTTCAAATTAAAAGTGTATGAAAATAAATTCTTTCTGTAAAAATATTGTTTTTATTTTTTAATTGTATAAAAGAGTGTAGAAACTACAAAAATATGAAAAATAATGTTTGGTCCAATTATTTTGTCACACCCTTATGTGTGTATCACTAGTGTTTTATGAGTTATTACTATGATAATTAACCAGAAAGATAAAGTTTAAGTTAACAGGTTACATTTTCGAGTCTGTAATAGCTCGATAGGTAAATATTATTGTTGGTAAGTAGTATGTAACACATAATTTGTACATTAAAAAAGAATTATTTCATTAATGATTAGAGGTGCAAATAAAAAAAGTGATTTTAAATCTTTTATTATATATTGATTTATAAATACTTCACTTCTTACATTAAATCACTGTGAATTTTCATATGACATATAAAGTTGATTAATTTTGAATGCTTCATCACACGTGTCACATTATAATCGAAAAAATTATTATGTTATTCTCTGTGAGTATGCATATGTTTAAAAAGTATACCTTTGCTAGTATATTTCTTACCGCACTTGATACAATCAAAGTTACACGTATTCGTATGAATGTCCATATGCCTTATGAGATAGCGTTTGGTTTTAAAGGCTTTACTGCATATGTCACATTCAAAGTTACAAGAATCGTTATGAATAGCAGAATGAACCGATAGGTTGTGACTAGTGTTGAAAACTTTACTGCATTTATCACATTCATATTTATAAAACTCATTATGAGAATGCTTGTGTTTTATAAGAATATTTTTGGTTTTGAATTTCTTTCCACACTTATCGCATTCAAAGTCGAAGGAATCGTTATGAATGAGTATATGCTGTGAAAGGTAATGATTAGTTTTAAACGATTTACCGCATTGATTACACTCATAGTTACGAGTATCATCGTGAGTTTTTATATGTCGGGCGAGGTAGCTCTTAGCTTTGAACGCTTTATCGCATTTGTCGCATTTAAAGCCGAAAGAATCTCTGTGAAGATCAATGTGGCACATGAGATTGTGACGCGAATCAAAAAATTTATCGCATACGCTGCATAGATAACGGCAAGAGCCGTCGTTAATATTGAAATGCTGGGAGAGGAGAAATTTACTTTTGAATACTTTATTACAATTGTCACATTCGAAACCTAGGTAATCAATATGAATTTTTATATGCCACGAAAGATGACGCTTAGTTTTAAATGATTTTCCACATGTACTACACGGAAAATTCCTATAATCTAGATGGACGTTCATATGTTGCGAATGACAAGCTTTGGTTTTGAACGCTTTACCACATTTTACACATCTAAAACCATAGTTATCAACGTGCGTTTTCATATGCCGTGAAAGATTGGCTTTTTTCAACCGCTTTCCACATTTGACGCAACTTACTACAGTATCTTTCGTTATATATAAAGCCTGCGGTTCGTCTGATAAATTTATAGAAAGATTGGACTGTAGCGTAAGATGTGAACTATCTATGTATGAAACCTGGAAATCTTCTGACAAAGCCTCTATCTTGTCCGAGTTAGCGATCAGTACATCTTTAATATCATGTTCTTCTAAAATTAAACAATACCGTTAATAAGCATTCTAAACATAGATTACTTCGTCTATAAATTCTAACAATAACCTATTTCCAATTTGTGTTCCATATCTTTGATCATTTTTTCGCATTTGGTATCATTCTCTAATTTTATATTTTCATTCTAAAAATGTAAAATTTTTGTATCTTAATAATTCACATAGGTATATATGTTTCTTATCGTCTATTTACTTTAGTAAAGCACATGACAGGGTTCAAATTTTCATCATGATTTTCAACGCCTGGTTCTACAAATTGTAATAAATTTCATTTATCTATATAATTTCAAATATCCTAATTCAGTATCATCATAATACCTTGTTTAATAAAGTGAGAATATGACATTTTGCAACGTCGCTCAGAAAAACCTGTTCTGTCAAAATTTACATATCTTAAGGTTGCCACACTTTAAAATTTTATTGAAATCTCGCTTCTTTTTAATATATTAAATTAGGATCCTAGTGCAAAAAAATATTACTGAAAATAATGTAGTATTAAAATATTGCTACATGTTAATTATATCAGCGCCACGCTCAGAAACCAATATTTATGAACGTTTGTTTATTCCCTAGTATCTGCGAAAGTGGCCAACGACGTTTTGCTACATAAATACGTTTAAAAATTTAAAACTTAGTTTTGTATGGGGCCTATTTATATGTATTTATTTAGGTTTATTATGGCCTGATGTGACTTAGGCATATTTGACACCGTTATTTGGCGCCCCAGGCAAATACTAAATTTGCCCCCCCCCCCCCCTATTAATACTTTATTAACTCATTACATGAACTCAAAAATATAAATCAAGTTAAAGTAATCTAATACTCTATTTGACACAATATTCTTACATTTTTTACGACTGTGGGTATTTAAGAATTTGTAGTTTTTTTCTTCTCGATTTTTTACGCGTGAAATAATCTAAAGCAGTGCTCTTCAACCTTTTTACATCCACGGCCCGGTAAAAATAGGAAAAATCAAAACAAATCAAAACAAAAAATGGAAAATTCAACCCAAAATAAAGACCAATGTTAGATAGAATATTATTTATTTAATCTAATGCTATAAAATTACAATTTTTTGTTAGTGCGACATCGGCTGCTGCTTTTTTGCAAGCAAATTTGATATAATTTATATTTTTTAGTGGACTGGCGCTGGTCCGCAGACCACCAGGTTGAAGACCACTGATCTAAAAAGTAAACAGTAGGGTGTATAAAAAAACTAATCTTCTTGGTGAAACTCACAATGAGAAATATCAAATGCATACAAAATGATATATTTGTGAATACTCAACAGCCTACGACAGGGCGATGCTCTAGCATGAAATCTGTTTAACAATGCCATAGAAAAAGAAATCCGAGATGCCAAACTGGATATTACCAGCAGTGTGTACAAATCGATACAAATCTTCGCCTGAGCTGATGACATAGATATAATGGCGAGATCAAAACAGACACTAATAGAAACCTTTAACGCCATTGAATCATCAGTGGGTTGAATCTTCAAATGGGGTTGAAGATCAATGAAACAAAAACAAAATACATGTCGGTTATGCCTAGTTTGAGGAGCCAGTATTCTGAAAATCTCGAAATGATCGAGTACATTTTTGAGTGTGTCAATGACTTCATATACCTCGGAACCCTGTTAACAGCTACAAATGATGTCAGCGTAGAGATTAAGAGACGAGTAGTGTTAGCAAATACATACATGCTATTTCAGCCTAATAAAACAAATCAATCCTCGTCGTACAAAAACATTATAGTTCTGACATACGGTTCAGAGAGCTGGACACTTACCAGGGCTGACGAAAGGCTGCTTGACACATTCGAGAGGAAAGTGCTGTATATGAAAGCAACGAATGGCATATACGAAACAATCAGGAGCTTTACAACCTCTTCCAAGAAGAAAATGTGTCCACCTTCATCATAGTTGGAAGACTCCAGGAAGGAAGTTGGAAGAAAAATATAATTGTAACCGGTGAATGTTCGGTTTATATGAAGTTATATGTTATATGGGATAGCGAATCTAACCTAACCGACGAACGATTGATGATGCTCGATTTATATAAAGTTAAAAAATATGGAACAGTGTACCTAGCCAATCAATGACCGGTATATATGAAGTTTAGTCGTTTAATAGCGAACTTAATCTATGTAGGATCACCGTCGATGTTTTCCTCTCCATACTGTTAATCTTTCAACAACCCGACTTCGCGGCTTTCACTCTCGCGAATTCGCATCAAATGAAAATAATATATACGTGTTTTTATTATGTTGGACTATTAAATATATGCGAATGAACAGTGGACAAGGCAACACCGGCCGTTGTCTTTCCGTCGAGATCCACCGAAATATTGTGTTGCCCTCCGCCGCCTTCTCGTCAGTGTTACCAGAGTACCGCCAAGTTTTGGCTATAAAGAACGGATAAATATGCCTCAACAACATTAATAAAATGAATGTTGCTGGAGCTAAAAAAATGTCACCTCGGACATTTTTGTTCAACGAGGACAAAAGAAGGATGTCACCTTATGTTAACTATAAATGTAAAGAAGCATGGAGTTATTTAATCTTTAAATAACTATACAAACAATAGGAAAATTAAACAATTGTTCTCGAAATAGATTTTTATTAAGGTTATAAATTAAAATATAAATTATAGAGATAGGCTAGACAAATAAGGAACGCGTGCTATACTTAAATATTAAAATAAGGTAAATACATTTTATGAATTGGGCTGAGTCAATATACAATGCTTTTTGAAATGTCGTAAATACCTTGAATTAGTTTGGAAAGCTTTATTGCACCTGTTACATTTAAAATCATAGGAATCACCATGAACATACATATGTCGTGTAAGATTACGTTTTGCTTTGAAAGATCTAATACATTTGATACATCTAAATTTACCATCATGAATTTGCATATGATTTAAAAGCATATATTTCGCTTCAAACTTCAAATTACACTTGCAACAAGCAAAATTTGTATGAGTTTGTAAATGATTCGAGAGATGGTGCTTAGTCTTGAATCCTCGACCGCATCTGTCGCATTCAAAGTTGCAAAATTGTTTATGAACATAAGCGTGATGTGCGAGTTTGCGAACAGTGTTGAAAACTTTACCACATTTATCACATTTAAAATTATAATTCTCACTGTGAATCATTATGTGTCTTGAAAGAACAGTTTTAGTTTTAAATTTTTTTCCGCATTTATCGCATTCATAAATATAAATATCGTTATGAGTACGTAAGTGAGTTAAAAGAAAACGATCAGTTTTAAAAGCCTTTCCACACTTCTCACATTCAAAAGCATAAGAATCGTTATGAATAAGCATAATATGTTGTGTGAGGCCTCGATTAGTATCGAATGATTCTACACATTGGCGGCATGCAAAGTTACGGTAATGAGTTTTCATATGTTGTGCAAGGTGACATTTAGCTTTGAACAATTTATTACATTTGTCACATTCAAAATTGAAAGAATTTTGGTGAGTGTACATATGACGAGCGAGGCATGAATATCTATTAAAAATTTTACTACACTTGCAACATTCAAAATCAGAAGAACCAATATAGTTAGGTTTTTTCATTCTTATTTTACGTTTATTACAATTCAATGTTGCATATGTTATCGTTTGATTAAAAACTTGAGGTTTAATTTTATTGTCAGATAAATCTATAGATTGCTGGAGTGGTGGTCTAATAATCTTGTCCGATTGAGAAATATGTATATTATATTTAACATCGTGCTCTTCTGAAATTGTTCGTCGATTATTGATTAATATCGTAAGGTTAAATTCAAAGATAATACTGTTCTCACCTATTTCCAATCTGTCGTCCACTTCATCTATATTACTTTCCTCATTTCTGTAATATTCCTGTTCAAACTAGAAATGTACAATTATTGTAACAAATAATATAAATAATATGCATATAAGAAATTTTGCTTACCTTAACAATGCATTCAACGTTATTTAAAGTTTCATCTTGTTCTTCAACGCCTGGTTCTACGAATTACAATAAATGTGATATGGAATGCATTCATACATACTATATATTATATTTATTAACTATTAGCTAATTGCATTATATAAAAAAATACCAATATTGTTAATTTAACTTATTTTATTTCTAGTTTTTATGTTCATCTGAATAACTCTTATGTGTATATCAAATGAATCATGGGAGATAAATTTGGGATACTACAAAGTAAAAGTACGAAAGATATGTATCAATTCACTTTAAGTATATTTTTAAGAATTTAATTTTGTTTTTATGTACTCGTACGTTTTATGTAAATAATTTGAATCTATGCCAATTGTTACATAATTTAATCGATCGTCAGCATTTTACCTTGTTTTATACGCAATGAAAAGGACATTGTTGCAACATAGGGCGTTTGCTTAATCAACTCGAGCTCTCAACCAGTGTCAAAACAAATTGGAGTTGCCACACTTGAAAATTAAATGTCAGACGTATGCATTCAATATATATTTTTTAATTAATTTTGGTCATTAATTTCATAATGAGCATGTTTAAACTGTTACGATTTATTTTAACTCAGTTTTAATAGTTAGTAAAATAAAATAATAGTACAATTTTAAATGGTCAGAATTTAAATCAAATTTTGGTCAAAATAAAAATCATTTTCGGTCAGAATTTTATTAGCAAAATGGTCAGAATAGATATTAAATGGCCAGAATAAACATAATAAACGGTCAGAATAAAAATAGTATACAGTCAGAATTAAAATAACACATGGTCATAATAAAGTAACTTGCTGCCATAGTCACATATTTTACGCAGGAAACTTGAAGTTAACCTATTTTATTATCTAATTCCAATTGTGGTATTCACATATGCGTCTTCGCTTTTTGAACACTTAATCATCAGGGCTGTGGAGTCGTTAAAAAAAAACACGACTCCGACTCCGACTCCGACTCCGATTCCGATATTTACCAACAACACGACTCCACTCCGACTCCGACTCCGATATTTACCAACAACACGACTCCACTCCGACTCCGACTTCGACTTCGACTCCGACTCAAAAAAGTTTAATTTTATCAGGTATTATTGGTGTTTTTATACACGTTTAATATTCATACGATATACACATTCATTATTAAGCAATTAAAAATTCATAAATTTCATAATTTAAAAAAAATGGTTGGAGTCGCTCATTTTTCACGACTCCGACTCCGACTCCAACTCCGGCCAAAACACCACGACTCCACGACTCCAACTCCGACTCCGACTCCGACTCCACAGCCCTGTTAATCATAGATTGGATGACGATGGACAATGTCCAAGATATACCGAAATGACAACAAATCAATACAATATCATTAAAAAAAAGGTTAGGTTGTTTGGTTCTATAGTGAAAGTCGGCGCGAGCGGTAGCGAGACGCCTCCCTTTTCCTATATAAATTTGTAATTATTAATAAATAAAAACCATTTTTACACTTTGATTATCATTCACCGTAGTGGTGGTCGTAGCGAAGGTCTAATAGTTGGTGTTGACAAGAGCTGTTGATTCAGCGTTGGCGCGTCAGAACTGTCAAGTTGTAAACGACAGACGCTGTCGAACAGTTATACCAATCTTAAACGATAACACTATTGCCAACTGAAAAATTGAATCTGACTATGTGTCAACATAAATCTTACCATTTAATATTAATTCTGACCGATCCGATTTCAATTCTGACCAATTAAAATAAAATATAATTATTAATATCTATAAATTATGACAATCTAATATTTATTCTGATCATTTAATATTTATTCTGACCGATGTATTCAGACCATTTAATATAAATTCTGACCTATGCAATATAAATTCTGACCAAAACCATGTTAAAATTCTGACCCGAAAAATACGAGCCATATATTATTACGTATGGAACGTAGGGGAGATCGGGGCATGATGGGACGTGAGCTTGTATTCATGATACGTACGACTGAGTCGGCGGCAGCGTCATTTGTGCAAACTTGTCACCTCACATAAATCTGCGCGGTACGAGCATGTCGCTACCTAGTTTAGATTCCTTGCAAGAAAAAAATATTTTGCTTGGATTTTTATGAGATTTTTGTATTCAATATTGATGTGCACAAAGTTTAGATTTTTATCATAAGCTTGTTGTAGTAGTGATATCTAATTCGATTTTTTGCACTTCAATATTTTAGATTAGAACTGTTAGGTTCCCATTCGAAAATATGTCAGTCGGGGGAAAATGACCGGGGCATAATGAAATAGTATCCTGTTTTGCCCATGCCTTACGTTATCCGTCAACATTTTTCTGTATATTTATAATTTGTTTGTTTTTTTGGTTTTCAGTTAAATGGTTCGCAATTATAAGCGGACAACAGATCGCAGAAAATGGGAAGAATATGACATGAGAAGAGTAGTAAGCGCTGTTCTTTCTTAAAGGATGGGATTGCTTAAAGCTTCTGCTACATACAATGTGCCAAAGTCGACGTGTATACGGAATGAATACGGAAAAAAATATTAGGACGATACAAAACCGTTTTCACTAAAGAGCAGGAGGATGAGTTATTGGAATATGTGAATCAATGGAAGCACGTCTTGTTGGATACTCAGACCTTATATACGGACGCCCAGAGCCGATTTTTGCAGCAAGGGCAATGGTTTTCAATAAAGTGGCAATTAATGAATTTTTTGCATTATTGGATAGTGTTGTTGAGAAAAATGGACTTACAATATACAGAACATACAATGTCAATGAGATGGGAGTCAGAACTGTGCCAAAGTCGATCAAAAATATTATCACTTAAAGTCCAAAAGCAAGTCTGCTGCCTGTTACCAGCAAAAAGAGAGCAATTAGCTACAGCCGAAATCTATTTAGCGCCGCATGAACTTGTGTTCCGCCGATCTGCATCCTTCATTAAAGAAAAAACTCCCGAAAAACAAATTCTGAAAGCAAAAACTTCGTTTTTGGTAAGTCCAGAAAATATCATGGCGATACCCAAGGAAGTAAGAACCCAGGAGAGAAAAACTGCATTACTTATAGAATTTCCATATAAATACGAGCTCATTAAAGATATATAATACATATAAAAGAAAGTAAAAATAAGATAAACAAGACTGATGAGCAAGAGACTGAAAAATAGAAACCTAATAAGAACAACATTGAAAAGAAGAATCAAATTAAGAGGCATACATTCTTGATCGCTGCCTGCCCGACTAAAATGTCTACTCTTTTTGCCCAGTAGCATTTCCCATTTTGCCCCGACCATGGGGCAAAACGGGAAATTTGACATGTTAACTTTAGTTTCTATTTGACAAAAAAAATATGTGGTTTAGCTTTTAACAAGATTTAATTATAAAATATTAATCTATAAGTGCTATTATCTATGCAAAAGATTTTCTATAAATGACGAATTTTATTTTAAGTATTACATCTTGCCCCGGTCTCCTCTACCTTTTAAATAAATTATATTTTCACTGGTAAAAATATATATCTACCATTTAGTTAGCAGTCGAGGGTGGGTTCTTGGATGTCCCTCGGTAACATTCCTAGCAGTTGATGTAGACCAAGAGAATTGAAGTTCTGAAAGTAGTGACCTAATGGGTACAGGCGAAGCTATTCCACAATGTTCCACGTCATTTAATACACATCAAAAATAACAACACAAATTCCATAAAAATCATTTTATTAAATCTTTAACATAAGCTACAATACCATATTTTATATTAACATATCAAAACGAAAAAAATAAAACAGCACATTTTAAAAATAGTCGAATAGGTAACAGGTAACCAAAAAAATATAAATAACATTACCAACGGCTAAATATATCAATTATAATAAACAATTTCTCAAAATTGTTCAATTGACCAATGCATATAATCAAATCATAGTGAAATAGATATAATAAGAAAAAGTACATAATTTCACAGCAATACCTTATCGGATAGTCTTAGGTAGTACATATTATCATTTACTTTCATGATAATATTTATCAAGTAATTTCATACGTATTGTTATATAAATATCATTAAGCACTGTATAAAATTATTAAAACTGTAACACAAAAATTATATTACGCATTGTATTTTATATATAAACTTGCACACGACTATGTAAATAAATTAAGGCTACCGTCGTAAAAAACGTATGCAATTCCGGCGCGCTTCACTACTATAACAATCATGCAATATTAAATCGAATCACTGACCAATCACTAAGTCGTAAGTAAGCGACGGAGCTTTCGCTCGCTTTAATATTTTAGAATGTGAAATACTAACACTACTACTAAGCGAATTATTAAACGCACTGCTATATATATTTGTAATGTCACAAAAATAATAAATAACACTACGTAACAAAATATTGCAACTCTTTTGTGGTGAAAAAGTATCGTTTTATAGTTTCTCACGTGCTTATTATTCCACAAAAAGTGCAGTAAGCGCTCAGTGTTCAAACAAGTTGTTTCAAGAATTCAAGCTTTATAAAAAGTAGGGTAGCAATCGTTCATTTGAAAAAGTAATTTGCAATTGAAGCAAAAATCTGCATCGGGTAAAAAACAGCAATCAATAAACAAAATTTGTTACGTAATGTAATGCGTGATCAGACATTATTTCTCAGTTCTCGTTTGGAATGGTTTATCTTATGGAATGCATTATAATTATTCATAGATTTAAAAGTATATATGGTTATTTACAATCACAACTGTAATACATATTATAGATTACGCCGTACAACAATTTTGCGCTCTATTTAAAATAACTCAATTTATATATTAGAAATTTTCAACATATAGTCAGACAAAATATTCATAGATTGCCGAATTTTTTTTGAAAAAGAAACTAATGGAATTTTATGTATAAATCTAGTTATTTTATATTTATGGCAAAAATCTTGTTGTACAGCGTTATTATTTAAGGAAAAAAAACCTTAATAATTATGCAAGGTGGGTTATATCAAAACTTTCACGTTATTCTCTCTTGATGATTCGCTCAATACATACATGTAAAAAAATATTATTTTTCTTATTGTATTACAGAAAAATTCATACGTACAATTTTGATACCACATACCTCACATTATAAAAAAAAGATCGAATATCACATTACAGGTTAATGCATAAATAAAAATCGTAAGACATTTTTCAACACAGCGCGGCGCCAATTAAGCATTATCGGAGATTCATTCCGAAGGCGTTAAGTCCTTCTCCACCTCGCCCTCGGAGAGTATTTGAACGAGGAGCTCGTAGAGAGGCTCGAAGGCTTTCCGACAACCCGCATTCGTCAGTGTCAGATAATCGTGCATGTCGTGATGGCTCACGGTTCCGTCGGGCTGCACGAATCCTTTATCGATGGACACTTGCTCCACTTTACTCATGTGAGACACTTTTTCTTTAACGAGTTCATTTACGTTCTTATTTTTATCTCTAAGTCTATTCGGATGTTGTCCTCTAGGTAGTAAACTCTACAGAAAATAAAGCGATAAAAAATAATTAATCGTTAATTATCTACGCTAACGATACATAAATTAAGAGGTATAGTAAGAAAAACATTGTGACTGAAGAATTAATTGTCGGTTAAAACAAGATAAGAAACTTTCTTAGAAATGAAACAACAATTATATCATGAATAATATAACATGGTTAATATTAATTATAAAGCAATATTAAACAGAATGTTTTAACTATGGCCGATTTTACCTTACTCGTTTTTTACCCCTCAATTAATCTAATAATTATAACTGAATAGTGTAAGGCGCGAACATACTAACTGACATTTTTGCTGAAAGTAAGTTATAATATTCCTCTAAGATTAGATTTTGTGTACAATTTAAATTAACACAATGATCAAACACTGCAAAATATATAAATTTGCAAGTTAATGTCAAACAAACAAAAAGTAATGTGCTGTGTGCTGTTTTTGGTATGGTAAATGAGTCATTTCGCATTAAGGTACGATTTTTAGGTTCTTTAAATGTTTTTTGCATTTATCAAGTAGCATTTAAACAAAAAAGTTTGAGATTCTTCGAGTATTTCATACTGAGTTTTGGTCTCAATTCCCAATGGAAATTTTTAATTGTTTTAAATGTTTTTTTTTATTAATTATAAAGTTAAATTTTGTAATTTTGCACCAGCTAGTTGGATTTATCAAACCAACCAAATCTGCGATAATCGATCGGAATTAAAGAAGTAAATATGTATATAACAAAGTTTCAAGTAAATGTGATATACAGAGCTAAAAATGAATATGTTTATGTCAGTTAGCATGTTCTCGTCTCGGACTAACTCTACGGCTAAACAGGCTACGATTTATTCGCAATACTTACAGGTATAACGATGTAAGCGTCGGGATGCTTATCTCTTATAATATTAACAATTTCCATAATACCGTCGGCGATCTGTAGCGGCGAATCGTCGACGTTATTGGTTCCCACGTGAAGGACAATAGCCTGAAAAGTGTCGATCGTTATTGGCGGAATCGCAGCAGGATGCGAGATACCTTACAAACCTTCGGATGGACGTGGTCTAGCTCGCCGTTGACCACCCGCCAAAGTACGTTTTGCGTTCGGTCCCTGTGAATGCTGAAGTTGATCGAGTGCAGCGGCGCGAACCACTGGTTCCACACCTCGGTGTGCCCCAGCGCCTGCAGGATCGAGTCGCCGATGAATATCACCTCGGGATCCTTGTCTCGAGCGTCGCACAGGAACCTATTGTGCTGCGCGAGAAAGCGGAGATTAGAGCCAACTTTTTTAGGTTAAGGGCGTTCGGAAAAGCGTCGGCTTACGATGCTGCTCCATCTGCCGTCTCCGTCGGGATCGTCGGCTGCCGCCGGCTCGGCGCAAGGATTCATGGTGCCGGCAGCTACTGTCAGCGGCGCTCGACTTGATATTTCAGCCTCAACGCGAACGATTGTGCCCATTACCAGTCATAATCAAATTTAACCTAATAAACATTTAGTCAAATTTAATTGTTTTTTGCTGTTTTTTATAATTTATTTTAAATGTATTTTTTACTACGTCCATAAATAATACATTTTAACTATACACCTTATATTTGTAGTTTGTCGGAAAAGCGATTATCGTGATTAAGTTAAAAAGAAAAAATAAAAAGCAAAAGATTTAGCACAACCCAGGGATTTGCCTATTACTGAACAAGATTGTTTAACAAAAAAATATGGCTTAATGTAAGTGATGTAAAAATCTTTGTTCCGTTTTAATTGTCTTATTTAGTGGCGAGAGCTTATGAACTTTCAGTGGCTGAATGCTAATCCAATCACGAAATGGAGTACACAATCTAATGAAATATGTTCACTCTTATGAATATCAGCTAAATTTGATTTTACAGAAAATTGTTCACCAAATAAGCATATAAGAATATTTTTCCACATAAGTGGATTTGGCGTGTTCTTCATATCCTCTCTAAAATGAACATTTTCTTAGAGATCACATAAAAATATTAAAAGAAATTATCTAATGCTAAATGAAGACAAGTTAATATCCGAATTAAATATTTATCCCGATTTATAGAAGACAATAAATTGGTTGATACCTTTTCCAAGTGGCAAAATTAATTAATTGAAATTATTTTTGTGACACCTGTATGCCGTACGTTGTAGCACTCTAAAACGTATTTAAACAAGTCGATTCAACATTTGTTTATATGAAACAAAGAAGAAGAGAATCTATACTATAAAACAAAAATCTATGTGCCTGTCATCTGTGTGATATTTGTACATGTCATTTTAAATTAAAAGTTAAACTTCACAGTGACGTGCTGATGACATATTACATGCTACTGCAATAGGTGAATACAAGAGACTAAAATTTTTGTATACATATAGTTAAGTAATGAAATAGCTTCGTAATAACAAGATTAATAAAATGAATTATAATGAATAAATAATAAGTTCGAATCCATTCCTAGCAATGTTTCAGTGGTCCAAGACATTTAAAAATATATTTAATTTCTATTATTGCATAAGAAAGATAGTGACTTTGAAAAATCTCATAGTGACTAAAGAGTTAAAAGTATAATATTTACATATTATTATTATTTTTGTATTAACCTGTATTTTATGTTTTTTCTAGATTTAAACTGCTGGTTTTTTTTCTATATCACTATATGTATAATACATATTATTTCTAGTTTTAATATTTTTTTTGCCCCTAGTCCTACCCGTTTCTATTGTCACCAGCCGCCATTAGTGACAAGTATTACATTTTATTTGAAAGTAAAAATTCATAAAACTCTCGATAACGAAGAGGACGACTCGATACACTAGTAAAATAAATTGTAACCGGATAGGGCTCGCGTTACTCTGCGTCAACGCGCGCGGTTGGCTGCAGTGCCGCAGTGGTGTCAGCGTTGCGGGCAAACGTCAGTGAAGGCGCCCCTTGCCGCGGAGCGTCGTTCGCCCTCGGCCCCCAGCGCCCCCCTCGCCAGGCTCGCCGCATGCGGCCGAGCGCCCCCCCGAGACTATGCCTCTCTTCGGTAAGTCGCAGAAGAGTCCCTCGGAGCTGGTGAGGTCGCTCAAGGACGCCGTCAGCGCTCTGGAGCGGGGCGACAAGAAGGCCGAGAAAGCGCAGGAGGACGTCAGCAAGAACTTGGTGAGTGTCGCCGTCGGAGCGCGTCTCGAACTCGACTTTCCGTCGGAGCGCGACTTGACCTTCGCCTCTTCGTCTTGCAGGTGCTCATCAAGAACATGCTGTACGGCACCTCGGACGTCGAGCCGCAGACGGACATCATCGTCGCTCAGCTGGCTCAGGAGCTCTACAACACGAACCTCTTGCTGCTGCTGATTCAGGTTGGCGAACCGCACCCGTATACTACCTACCGGAACCGTTTAATTGTCCAGTCTAGAAAAATCTTCTCAATTCATCGCAACTAGGAAATAGTGAAACGTCAAAAATAATGGTTTCAAACAATATTTTCCACAATACTTTTTAACCTATATATTTCCATTCTTTCTAACAATTGTACTCTAATATTTAAAACAATTAATATCAAAGTGATGACCATCAACTTTGTCATCGTTAGTTCCACAATGTGTCACAAAACAACGTTTTATAACTTATTTAGTAATGGGATATTTTCAACCCTAAATAAACAATGGCAGTATAGATAAAATAATCTCAATTAAGCTATATTATGCTTTTTGAGTTTTAACTCGTCATAATGCGACAATAGCAGTTAAAAACATCTGTAATACAATGAGCAGGAATGGGGGGGGGGGGATTGAGATTAATTGTATTTCATTAAATAACATGCATTTTTCTATTCAAATTAAATGGGAGGGTGTATCTACATCACATCAAAATCAATTAAATCGTGCCGTTGCTGTCGCAGTTGAAACGCCTGGTTATCTAGCTCTCATATTGTGACTATTTATACAATAAGTGAGACTCGAAGGAAGCATATTTAAATCGAATTTTGTCAAATAGAAAGGTGCAAAAAACAATTATCCCTTCTCAGAACTCGAAAATCCACGTCAAAAGCAATAAAATTACGCAGCCGCCATCGCAGTGAGAACGTTCGGTAACGAGCGTTCATACTACGACTTTTTTTACTAATTTTACAAATTAAATAAGAAACATAAACCGAATTTTGACCAGTAAGAGAGCGCATAAAACAATTATTCGTTCTTAGAAATGATAATTGTTTTTGCGCCCTTCTTTGACCAAAATTCGATTTGAATAATCTCATATCAGAAGTCTGCAATAATATCGGTAAAGATAGTTATCATATTTTTTAAACAGTGTAATATCGAAGTGCTGACAAACTTTATAAAGGAGCAATATGCGCGATGTGATGTCTGTCTATACTTTTTCTTCCACTTATTTTTTCCTGAGGGTTGAGTTGGTTTAGTTTGTATTTTGGAATTGACATGATGAACATTCTAAAACTATAATTAGGTTAGGTTTGTCACCTGCCCCCCCCCCCCCCCAAATGACGTCTTTGATGCCATTAAATTTAGAATGTTTGTAAAAATTTCGTTCTGGGAATTTTGACATTGAATATCTACGTAAGGGCGGTTGTTAGTGAGATTGTTATTAGGGCTGCCATCAAAGAAGATCTGATATTAACGATACAGAAGTTAGCACAAAAGCTCCACGTGTCGCCTACATCTGTTCAGATATTTAAAAAATTTGCAGAATATGGGTAACTCATAAATTGTCTGAGGAAAACTCCCACAACAAATCTCAATATGCCAATAATTAATGATTCTAGAGCATAAAGATTTATTAATTTTGTGACGAACTGTTAGTAATGATGAAAAGTAGATCATTTACATTTACACGCAACGCTAATCAACCCTTAATTCTAACCCTAATTAGTTTTAAAGTGTTTCAGACCATATAAAATACCTTTTCTTATAATTAAAAAAAAGTGAATTATGTCTAATCTCTAGACATATATTGATAGCTTATATTTAATAAAATAAAAGTTACTGATTTAGAGATTTTGATATCAGTGGTGTCTCACTACTTATTTAGTAGTTGTTGATTGTGTTGACCCTGTTATGATGTAATGAAAGATTTACATTATATGTAATCATAGTTTAATGAGCTACATTATCTCTAGTCAAGGACTTCATATTGTATAAGTTATGACCTAGCTCAATTTTCAATTAATCATGTCGAGAAAAGTCTATTGGAATTAATAATGTAATGATTGATAATTCCGATCACAAGCAGCCGATCCTTTCGATGTAATTTTCTATGACTTAGGTGCTCCAACGTTTCGGGTTTGTCGGCGTAGACAAAAATCTTAGCGTAACCCCGTAAAAAAATTAATGGCATTAAATCGCATGATTTTGGCAGCCAGTTAACATCACCAAGAAGTGAAATAATGTAACTTGGGAATATTTCATGCAAAACATCAATTGTTGCACCTGATGTTTGGCAAGTTGCACCGTCTTGTTGGAATCACATGTCTTCCACATCAATATCTTCGATTTTGTGCCAAAATTAATCAGTTATCATGCGCCTATAGCTCTCACCTTCAACTGTTACAGTCCGACCTTCATAATTTTCAAAAAAGTAAGGCACAATGACGCCGCCTGACCATAATGCACACCAAACAGTTCATTTTTAGGTATGTAATTGTTTCGTGAATCACGTGAGGATTTTCTTCGCCCCATTTCTTCTTTATTAACATACCCGTAGAGGTGGAAATGTGCCTCATCAAAAATTTCTTTGAACAATCAGCATCAACCCTGTTGTTCTAACACTCTGAACAACAGGGATAACACTGAAATTTACCGTATCTTGCCGTAAATTTCAATACACAGTTTGTACAGAATTGTTATTTCTATAGAACAATTGAACAATTTTAATGCATTGAGCAATCTAACATTTGACACTTTGAACACGCGTCATTATTGACAGCTGTCTGATTTACAGTGCTGCTAACCTAGAAAACTCGAATTGGATCAACTTGTATGTTGTCTGGCTCATTTTACAAGTCCTCATAAAAAATCCAATCAAAAACAGCTGTAAAAATTAATAGTTTTACATATGTGTTATACATTTGTACTTCATATTCTTATCTACGATAATAATGTAGAATATTTTATTAAAATATGTGATTCACACAATCTATTATCAATAGTGATGATTGATGTGAATTTTGTAATGACCCACATTTTGATATGAGATGATTTTTCAACTCTATGATAATGCAACTTTGGAAACAGTTTTTGATTAATCTTAAATTAATTATACAATTCATAATTATTTTTGTTTTTATACTTTAATTCTGCAATTCAATTCCAAGCTTCTCTGCAAATAACTGTTTCATATGCCTTGAATATGATTGTCTTTGTTACGGAAAAAGTGTCGTTTTATTTGTTTTGGTATCATATCCTTATCAACTTATTAATGGTAGACTCTGCCACGAAAACCTTGGTTTTTGCAGAAATATATAATATGTCATTAGCTTTTCCTGTAAACTGATATAATATAGTATATATTTAATTTATTTACATCTTAGTTTTGAGCTCAAGTTTTTATTAGTGTATCAGGGACATTATTTTAGATTTTTATAAGGGAAGGGGGGGGGGGGCAAAATATGGCCAGTCAGTGATCGTTTTTTTAATATTTCGATTTCATTAAATGACATGCATTTTCCTGATTAGAATCTGTATCAAAAGCAATAAAATTGTGTCATCGCCGTCGCAGTGGTAACACTCGGTTATCTAGCGTTCATATTACTCTTATAATAATATTATAAACTAAATGAGGAACATATAAACCGAATTTTGCCCAATAGGAGAGCGCAAAAAAACAAGTATCACTTCTCAGAAGTCAAAAATCCACATCAAAAGCAATAAAATCGTGTCTGCGCCGTTGTAGTAAGAACGCTCGGTAACGAGCGTTTCCACTGCGAAGGCGCTGACACGATTTTATTGCTTTTTACGTGAATTTTTGATTTCTGAGAAGTGGTAATTGTTTTTGCGCCCTCCTATTGACCAAAATTCGGTTGAGTAGACTTGAACCAATACGCTCATATCTGAAATCCATAATATCAATAAGAATAGGTATCATATTTTTAAAACAGTGTTAATATCCAAGTGCAGGCAAACTATGAGTCAATATGCGAAATCTCTGTACTTCTTCCTCTTATTTCCCCTGAGAGTTGGTTTAGTTTGTATTTTTGATTTGACCTAATGGAAGTTTTAAAACTATAATTAGGTTAGGTTTGGGTTTGAACAGCAAATGGACGTTTTGCGAATGTCAAATTGAGTTTCATAGACATTATTTCACTAGCGCCTACCAGATCAATTATATTTTCACTGGTAAAAATATATTTTTACTGGTGGTATTCCGGTATTCCGATATGATTTCACTGTAAATGACCTATTAAAATAATATTTTCAGGATAGATTCGAGAATTTTTAGATTTTCTTTAAGTGATGATTTGAGAATTTTTTCATTCCAGCTTTTTTTTAATATTTTGATTTCATTAATATTCATAGTAAATGTCGTCCAAATGAAGTCCCTGTGGTGTATATCGAGTTATTATTTTTATAGTGTAATAATTATTACCATTTCAGAACCTAAACCGCATCGACTTTGAGGGTAAAAAAGATGTGGCTCAGGTTTTCAACAACGTCTTGCGACGGCAGATCGGCACGAGGTCTCCGACCGTCGAGTATATCTGCACCAAGCCCGAGATACTGTTCACTCTCATGTCGGGGTGAGTCGAATCCGTCGTCGTGTACTGCTCGCTATTCGTCCAATATTAATTCGATTTCGTTTCGCAGATATGAACATCAAGAGATAGCTCTGAACGGCGGCATGATGTTGAGGGAGTGCGCTCGATACGAAGCTTTGGCCAAAATCATGTTGTACTCTGAGGATTTTTTCAATTTCTTTAGATACGTCGAAGTTTCTACGTTCGATATTGCCTCTGATGCCTTTTCTACTTTTAAGGTTTTGTTATTATTTTTATTTATTCGTGTCGAGCTGTGATAATTGATTGTGGTGTGTTTACGATTGCAGGAACTTCTAACGAGACACAAGCTGTTATGTTCCGAATTCCTGGAAGCCAATTACGATAGAGTTTTTAATCATTATCAACGCCTTTTAAATTCCGAAAATTACGTTACTAGAAGACAAAGTTTGAAATTGCTCGGCGAACTGTTGCTCGACAGGCACAACTTTTCAGTTATGACACGATACATTTCGAATCCTGACAATTTAAAACTTATGATGAACATGCTGAAGGAGAAGTCGCGGAATATACAGTTTGAAGCTTTCCACGTTTTCAAAGTATGTATATTTTTTTATATTATATATTAATTTAAACGCGAGTAATGAGATTAATCTATTTGGAGGAAAAAAATGTAATAATTAGAAGCGTCATCATCATTGTCATTGAAAATAATATTGTTTATTA
Source organism: Plectrocnemia conspersa (assembly GCF_051122295.1). Classification (NCBI taxonomy): domain Eukaryota; kingdom Metazoa; phylum Arthropoda; class Insecta; order Trichoptera; family Polycentropodidae; genus Plectrocnemia; species Plectrocnemia conspersa. The sequence goes on along the minus strand of NW_028277176.1, from coordinate 1,943,521 downwards.
TTTAATAGTTTCCAGGTCTTGATTGTGAATCACAATTACTACCAGAAAAAGTATTACTCAAATTTAAAAATATAAACAACAACTAATAGTGATAATAAACTTATCTAAAAGTAAATTTTGACAATTATGATTCAATATTTATTAGATTTGAAGCGGGCAGAGTAACAGCTATTGAATTAATAATACAGTGGAGCTACAAAATTATATTTCTTAAAATATCAAATTGCCAATAAAAGACGGACAATTTTACGTATTTTTAAAATTTATAAGATTGAAGCGGTCGTGGGGTTACGCTTCTGTTTTGTAGTTATCAGCAGTCCGGTTGACGATCTGTGATAGGACGTTTGTACAGCGAACTGTACAAAGTGGCCCTTATGAAATCGTCCGGTACGTTCTTGACACGTGTTGACTGGGATCCTTCGACAGTCGTCGATATTAAACCTCGAGCGCGTGTCCTGGAGATGGTTGCTCGAACAGGAGGCGAGGTGTAGAATCCGTGTAGTCCAGTGAGTGTTGCAGTGTCAGAAGTCCTGAGTAGAATGTGTAAAGTGAGCCATTTGGTACCTCCTTATAATCCCGGTCGGGTGTGCAACAGTATCCCCACTCCGCGCGTTGCTTGCGGTGGCGGGGGTGCGGTGTGGTTGTACAACGCCACATAGTTCGGGCGCGCGGCTCAGCGGGACTTCACTTTCACTCATGCTGCGTTACGGACGGTCGTCTCGGGGTCCGCATCCCCACTCCGCGCGTAGCTCGCGGTGGCGGGGATGCGGTGTTTATTGTACGACGCCGCTTAGTTCGGGCGCGCGGCTCAACGGGACAATCACTTTCACTTTATGCTGCGTCACGGACGGTCGTCTCGGGGTCCCCATAGTACTCCCCCTCTTAGCAATTTACAGTTGCGAAATTTAACCAAGAGGAGAAACTGAGGCTCGTTCAGACTGATGTGGTCTCGTGCGCAGCGTGGGTCAGTGCAGATGGAAGCAGAACCAGTTGGTTGATGATTGTGTGGACGTATGTACAGCGAACTGTACAAAGTGGCCCTTACGAAACTCTCAGCTAACGGAAAAGTAGGGGTCCGGGGTCCGTTTGTCACTTGTGCATGACATTTTCCTCCGTGTGCATACTTCTACCTTAAAATATAAAGAAAAATATTATGACTGCAATTTAAAATATATATTTCAAGATACTGGCTGTGTCGTTATCTGTATTTGTGAAGAGCTCGTCTGTCGTTTTTGTTGAAGCTGTTGCTGGATGATCAGTCTTCCAAGCGGTTTGGGAATTTCACTCTTCTTCCGCATCTTGTCCGTTTGATTACGCATTCAGGCGGCTTCTTGTTCCGTGGGGTAGATTCCGCTGGTATTTCTTGAATAGGCGCCGTATCTTGATCCGTTGTTTGGATATAAGCCGGTTTCAAGCGGTCGATTGAAACGGTTTTCGGTTTGCCTCGAATATTCACTGTTACGCATTTGTCTGTTCTGCTAATAACAGCGAATGGTCCGTCGTATGGTGGCTGTAGTGAGCCTCGTTCTGCGTCATGTCTCACGAAAACGTGAGAGGTCGTGTGCAGGTCCTTGAAAACGAAGGTAGGACGTGGTCCATGTCGCTTGGGCGGTGTCGGTGTCAATTCGGCCATCCGTTGTCGTAGTCGTTCGGCATAATCAGGAGTCGGTGACGTGTAATTATGCGTACGTGGAGCCAAAAATTCTCCCGGTAATCGGAGAGGTTGTCCGAATACTAAATCTGCTGAGGTCGCTTTTATATCCTCTCGCCAGGCTGCGCGGATTCCCATTAAAACTGCGGGTAACGACTCAGTCCAATGCTCGTCTTGATGGCACATGAGGGCGGCTTTTAGTTGTCTGTGGAGCCGTTCGACCATCCCATTTGCCGCGGGATGATATGCTGTCGTCCTTATATGTGTAGATCCGGTTGAACGGGTCAATTCTTTAAACAGGGCGCTTTCGAATTGTCGGCCTTGATCGGTGGTAATGCGGAGAGGTGTTCCATAGCGGGAAATCCATCCGCTGAAAAGCTCCTTTGCAACGGTTTCTGCAGTGATGTCTTCGATAGGAAAAGCTTCGGGCCAGCGGGTGAATCTGTCGACGCACGTTAGCATGTACCTTTTTCCTTCAGATTGTGGAAGAGGGCCGACGAGGTCAATGTGGATGTGTTCGAACCGTCCCTCCGGGGACGGGAAACTGCCAATCGGAGTGGAAACATGGCGAGAAATTTTCGATCGCTGGCATTGTTCACACTCTCTAGCCCATCGTTTGCAATCGGTGCGCATACAGGGCCAGAAAAATTTCTCTGCGACGAGTTTGGTTGTCGGTCGTCCTCCAGGATGCGATAAATTGTGGCACAATTCGAAAGCTTGTCTTCTAAATTGGAGCGGTAGATATGGTCGCTCGTTGCCGGTAGAGCTATCGCACAAAATTGTCGCATCGGATCCAGGAATGTTGACGGTCCGCAAATTGGTGTATTTCTCAATTTCCGGATCTGCTGATTGTTGGCGCGACAGATCTTCGTAATTTAAAGACTGCACGCTTTCTATTCTGGATAATGCATCCGCCACAACGTTATCGCTGCCCGAAATGTGTCGGACGTCGGTCGAAAACTGCGCGATGTAGTCGGTGTGACGGAATTGTCGAGGGGAAACTTTGTCCGGTTTCTGTCTGAATACATACGTCAGCGGTTTGTGATCGGTATGTATTGAAAATTCTCGTCCTTCGATCATGTGACGAAAATGTCTCACTGCTCGATATATGGCTAGCAACTCTCGATCGTAAGTGCTGTATCGAGTCTCCGTTGGTGAGATTTTCTTCGAGTAAAAGGCAAGTGGTTGCCATCCATCCGGTGAATGTTGTTGAAGCACTGCGCCGATAGTCCTGTCCGAGGCGTCAGTGAAAAGTCCGAGTGGTAAACTTGGGTCTGGATGCACTAAGCAGGTGGCGTCTGACAAACCTTGTTTACATGCCGTGAAGGCTTTTTCCAAATCTTCACTCCACGGCACCGGGTCGTTGTTGGATTTACTTCCCTTCAGTTGATCCGTGAGAAGTTGTTGATTCGCGGACGCACTAGGGATAAACCTCCGGTAGAAATTTAACATCCCTAGGAAACGTCGTAGTTTCTGCATGGTGTCCGGGCGGGGAAAATCTGCAATGGCTGCAACCTTTTCCGGCAGTGGCCTGGTGCCTTCGTGGGAAACGCGATATCCCAGGAAATCAACTTCTGTTTTTCCGAAAACACTCTTCGCTGAATTGATTAGCACTCCGTATTCCTTTAGTCGGCCGAATAGCTGCCGAAGGTGTTCCTCGTGCTGTTTGTGGTTTTCGGATGCGACGAGTATATCGTCGATGTAGACGAAGCAGAAGTCGAGTCCTCGAAGTGCTGAGTCCATAAATCGCTGGAACGTCTGTGCTGCGTTGCGTAGGCCAAACGACATAAAGGGGAACTCATAAAGTCCGAACGGTGTAGATATTGCAGTCTTCTTAATGTCTTCCGGAGCCACAGGTATCTGATGGTACGCCCGTACCAAATCAATTGTGCTGAAGATTTTCTGGTTCGCCAGTGCGTGGGCGAAATCCTCAATATGTGGCACGGGATAGCTGTCGGGTATTGTTCTTGCGTTAAGGGCTCTATAATCTCCACAGGGTCGCCATTCGCCAGGAGTTTTCTTCGCGACCAGGTGAAGAGGCGATGACCATGGGCTGTCAGATGGTCGAACGATTCCGTCGTTGATCATTTTCCGGAATTCCTCTTTGGCGATGTGGTACTTCTCCGGAGCTAGTCGTCGAGGGCGATTTGAAACTGGAGGGCCTGAACTGGTCCGGATGTGATGCACTGCTGAATGTTTCGGCTGAGGTCGCAGCGATGTCAATCCAGCTGATTGCGTAATTTCCGGAAAACGTTTCAAAATGTCGTGATACGTCGTCGTTCCGGAAATAGCTTTGATCTGCGGCAAACTATCTGTGCCTTGTACAATGCATTGAATGTTGAATGCAGTTGTACCGTCGACCAGGCGGGCATGTTTTAAATCTACTAGTAGATTAAAATGGTGCAAAAAATCAGCTCCAATGATGGGCTTCGTTACGTCGGCAATGATAAAACGCCACTGGAAATCTCGACGAAGTCCTAAATCGACGGACAGTTGTTTCCATCCAAAAGTTTGGATGATGGAACCGTTGGCTGCGAAAAGGTCGTACGGAATAGCTGGAGTTCGAAGTCCTAATTTGCTTCTCGGATACACGGACAGGTCCGAGCCGGTATCGATCAAAAACTTCTCTTTTGTTACTTTGTCGGTAACAAACAGGCGGCTTGACTTCGGCCTAACATCGTCCGCTGCCATTGACGAATGCCGGATTAGTTTTCCGACCTTTTCGAGCACGGATCCTTGCAACGGCGCGCCTTGTCCCTGAAAGTCTCGTGGTAGTAGCACAGTCCTGACTCGTTGCTTGGGCGTTTTCGCGAAGAGGAGCGACTTCTCGGGCGGTTGTTGTAAGCTCGGCTCCGGCTCGAGCTTCTTTGACGGTCTGCGTTGACGACCATTTTCTCCAAAATGGCCGTCATCTGGGAAAGCTTTTCCTCAAGTACATCCAATCTTGACGGAGTGGTTGGTGGAGGTGGTGCACTGACGGCGGCAGTCGTGTTATATCCACAAGGTTCAGCGTCCATTAGTTTGTCGGCGATGGTGGCGAGTTTATCGATGCTCGTGTCGTCCAAAATCAGCATCATCTGACGCACGTGTGAAGGAAGACGGGCCATCCACACCGTGCGTAGGCCTAGCACGGAAAACTCTGAACCGGCGAGTCCTTCCAAGTGCCGTAAAAACTGAGATGGTTTCCTGTCGCCCATCTCCTCGCGCTCAAGGCATTGCCTTAACTTCGTTTCGCGTGATGATGAAAGGCGGCTGATCAGAGCAGCCTTTAACGTGTCGTATGCGTGCGCGGCCGGTTTATTAGTGATAATATCACGTACCTCTTGGATGGTGCGAGGCGGCAACGAAGTCAGCACCTTGTAGTACTTCGTTTCGTCCGCCGTAATTCGAGCATGGGCCAGTTGTTCTTCGAGCATGATGAACCACAGGATAGGGTCATCGCTGGTGAAGGGCGGAGGCGTCACGGACACAGCATCGGAGTTGGCGGTTGGAGCACTGGTGTTGGCTGGAGCTTCCATTGTCACGTTTGAGTAATACTTTTTCGGGAAAAAATATTATTTAGCGTTGGTGTCAAACACTGCCGGGGTTATACGCATTTAAAAATACGGTTGTGTTGGGTTCCGTCAGGACAGATATTTTTTTTTTTGAAAAAAAAAAATAAATAAAAAAAATAGCGTTGGTGTCAAAAACTGCCGAGGTTATACGCATTTAAAAATACGGTTTAATATCACGTCGGGGTCACCAATGAAGCGGTCGTGGGGTTACGCTTCTGTTTTGTAGTTATCAGCAGTCCGGTTGACGATCTGTGATAGGACGTTTGTACAGCGAACTGTACAAAGTGGCCCTTATGAAATCGTCCGGTACGTTCTTGACACGTGTTGACTGGGATCCTTCGACAGTCGTCGATATTAAACCTCGAGCGCGTGTCCTGGAGATGGTTGCTCGAACAGGAGGCGAGGTGTAGAATCCGTGTAGTCCAGTGAGTGTTGCAGTGTCAGAAGTCCTGAGTAGAATGTGTAAAGTGAGCCATTTGGTACCTCCTTATAATCCCGGTCGGGTGTGCAACAGTATCCCCACTCCGCGCGTTGCTTGCGGTGGCGGGGGTGCGGTGTGGTTGTACAACGCCACATAGTTCGGGCGCGCGGCTCAGCGGGACTTCACTTTCACTCATGCTGCGTTACGGACGGTCGTCTCGGGGTCCGCATCCCCACTCCGCGCGTAGCTCGCGGTGGCGGGGATGCGGTGTTTATTGTACGACGCCGCTTAGTTCGGGCGCGCGGCTCAACGGGACAATCACTTTCACTTTATGCTGCGTCACGGACGGTCGTCTCGGGGTCCCCATAAGATAAATGATTGTATATATTTTCGTTGTAAATCATAGATTTACTTTCATTGAGGAGTGTGTATTTAACATTTAGAATAGCGTGAGTTTTTGTATGAAAAAGCAGACGAAAAATACTATTTTTTTTCCATTTCGATGTTTAAATATCAAACGTAGCCAAATAAGTTACAAGCTATGTTGTCTCGTTAAGCAGAACTTTCAAGGTCAAACCAGCTTCCAGACTATGTTTTGAGGAAGCTTGCTAGTACAGGGGCAGGTCTCCTATTTTCTTGACATTTAAGGGGCGTTTTTCAGACCCATAATAAATCATATATCTCGAATAAAGGTTCAAATTTGTTTTATTGAATATATTAATGATTTTTTATAGCAAGCATCTGCACCACTGCATAAGTACACTCATACATATGGTAGTGTTTAATCTTCGATAGTTCATTATAGATTGTCACAGAGATTTAATTTTTTTATTGATCTTTGTTCATTTTGATATCGGCAGTGTCATTTGTTATAGAAAAACTAACATTGATTTTATTTTTAGTGTAAAAATTGTGCACTATAGTAATGCAACTTTTTAATTTCAGGTGTTTGTGGCCAATCCGAACAAGCCGAGACCCATTTTGGACATATTGTTACGTAATCAAGATAAATTAGTGGATTTCCTAACGAAGTTTCACACGGACCGTTCCGAGGACGAGCAGTTCAACGACGAGAAAGCTTACTTAATAAAACAGATCAAAGAATTAAAACCATCCGATCACTAACATTTGCTGCATTTTTCACGTGAACGTAACCTTTCACTTTCTATCCTACATGCCTTTACATCGTACGTTACATAACAAATATTCTAATATATAAAATTTAAAGCCATAGTAATATTTTTTAAAATCGGTAATATATATATATATATATATATATATATATTATTATATAAAAAATTGTTAATCACGTAAATAATATATAAAATACATATGCGGCATAGGCGTATGTACTTTTCGAGTATTTTATATTTATTATGTACATTTTAGTGGTTCAACGCAGCATCCGTATGATCGTAAACAACAGGTTAAGTTCCTCGAGTGTAAACTTAGAACAAATTTAAACAGTAAACGATCGTCGTCGTCGCAACTAGTCAAACTTCTTGTAAAGTAGTACACCTCGGAGAACACACACGCGCGTGCGCGAGAAAAAAAAAGTAATTACGTATACATGTACACGGTAATAGTAAATTGTGATATACCCTTCCTATACATATTATATACACAATAATAATAACAGTTTGATTTAGCGATCATTTTTTAAATGTAATTTTTGAGAAGTGCAGTAGATATAGATTGTTAATTACGTTTTTTCATCGCTCGCACTATTGTATACGTGCGAACGAGACCTAAAAAAAAGCATTGCCAACTATTTACTGGCTTGTGGTAATGTAAATATTACGTGAGGCTATCTTAGCCGACTTTAAATGCAATAATATACATTTCTATAAATAAATATATTGAAAAAATCGTATATTTTAACTTATATGAAGAAAAAAAATATAGCTTGTTCATAGAATTGCTTATTTTGTGATGAATATGAATACAATTATTTTAGTCAAAGAAAAAAAATCTGTCAATTTGAGGATATAAAAATGTGAAAAAAAATATTGTATATTTTTGCTTAGTATATATTGGGCTTATGGGGTTAAGGATGTAAATTTATTTGTATTTATTTCAATGTTTCTTTATATATAAATGTCTAAATCAGCAACTCCATTCGATGATTCATAGTTTGATGTTTTGCGTTACGTTATGTGTGAAAGCTGTTCGTTTCTATATACATACAAAAAAAGGAGAAATTAAGCTTTAATACGTTTTGGATATTAAAATTGGTGTACAACTGTTATCGAAGAATGAATTGAAACTACTGTAACTACAATTGCAATCAATAAATAATGTTTATTTAACATTTTCACAGGCGTTTTTTATGTCGGCTCATTATCAACTTTTGTGAGAGAAGACCAATATACCTTTTCCTTTTATTTTGATTGCAGAAAAAAATGCAAATATTTTGGTTAACATGGATTATTATTTATGCTCGATTCAGATTGAATATTTAATGTTTAAGAACGGTCTTTGTTTTTGAATTAAATAAAGTTGATCGTTTCATAACTGAAAATTGGCATACATTAAATTTTATTTCTCGAACCATAAACTCAAAAAGCTATTAGTTATAAAATTATTCTTTGTTAATTATTTCAACTATAAATTAGGTGAGGTATTACGAGCAAAAACAGGTTATAATATAGATATCATATTTTTTTATTAACTAACTGTTTTAAATATATGTATGTATGTATATAAATATATTCAATTTGTTTATATATTTTTCCTACATACAAACATTTATAAAGTACATTTAAATCATTATAACTAATCAGTTTTTAATAGAATTGTATTTATAATCCAAACATTTGTATATATGACATTCAAAAGTATTTATCACAAGCATTTATATTAAAATTAGTGATTTTCTTTGACTTACAATTCAGCAAGAATCTTCTTGCCATGCTCACAATTTTGGATTGTGACTATTACAAAGAATCCCGAATTTTAATACAAGCACTTAATTAATATACAAACTTTAAAATTTAATATATATATAGAATTATTTTTGGAACGGTTTTCATTATTGTGCCCACTGCACCGTCATGAATTCCGTTTCAAGGACCAACAATATATATATATTTCATAATCACAAAAATTGTCTATTGAGTAATGCTTGTTTGGAATAAACTTGTCAATTTATCATATTATATTATACACAAGTGCCTTTATTAGAAAAAGCTACAATACGATCTCTTTCGTAAGTTGTATAGCTTATAAAAAAAATGCTTTCGATTATAAAAACATGCATATTATTTAACAAAACGTAATTATATATTATGTACAGTAGTGATACAGCGGTGTACGCTTCAGCGAGTGTCAATTAACTTAAAATTTTCAATTGACCGGTGTTGTTAGCGTACACAAAACCTTGGCCGGGTTGCGGTGCCCATCTCAGACAATTTAGACTGGTGAATCCCGACTCCCAACTCTGTTCCAGATTCCTGATGGGTACAAGGCTCTCGAGGCAGGTCATATTCTCTGAAACAATAATCTCATGTTACATAATTAATAACATTTGCACCAGTTATGGTGATCAATTAATCTGCGAGATAAACTAGGGGGGAGGGAAATCACGCACGTAGGTTAAACAATTTGCCACTCCGATAACGATGTTAACACTTGGGCGATAATATGCAGTAGAGAAAAATAAACATAAAAAAAACTTGTTTCCTTGAACAGGTAAGTCAAAGATAAATATGTGTACAGTGGCATAGAGATGTTAATTTATGTATCTTCAATGTGTATTTTAATATTAATACAAGGGGAGGCTACCGAAAAATAATATTTTTCACAGAACAAATATTCAAAGATTTTTTATATCTTATCTGCCTATAGACCCACAAAAGAATAGCGTCGGGCCGGCTCCGGATGGATTCGTCTGGCACGTTTGAAATGGTAAGTACTAGTCCATACAACACCATCTTCACTAAGCAGCGCCGGCCCGGTGCCGGGCGAATCCATCCGACACATGTGAAGCTACACTAACTCTTCACCATCATTACTATTGATTTCATTAAATTCCTTGTTAGCACGTTAATAAGTTATTTTAATAATTTAATAAAATATATATAGGTAAATTTAAATCAAAACGTTTTAGATCGAGAACTGTGGTCGTTTTATATTTGACTTTCGCAAAGCAAAATTGGTAAAGAAATACAAAACAAGTTTTACACCGAATTTTAGTAATTTGATAATTCCAGGCCAAAATCTTTTGAGGACAAATTAAATATAAAACGAATTTTTGAATAAAAAATATTAGATTTGGCAACATTTTATTTGTAGTGTGCACTGAAACGAATTATTTGTGCATTAAAATATTAAAAAATGAGCATAAAAAAAAGTATTTTCAATAAATTTTAAATTCATTAATTTAGGTTTGGGTTTGATCAGCAAGTGGACGTTTCGCAATTGTTAGTGATGTTATTTTCTTTCTTTTAATAAATCTTCCGTTGTAACCTGACAGATGTAAACCTAATGCTTTATAACGGGGTAAATATGTGGGGTAAGTCAATCAGAATAATGAATACCTACAAGTAAGTATTAACCACCAGATTATGAGAATCGGTGACATCTATATTAATAATTATTATGTATAATATAATTTATAACCAATAGTTGTAACTGCAACAGGGGCCGGTATTTTTTTATGATAGTGCAATTTTTATAAATAAAATTTCGAGTGCTGCTGCCGAGGCTCGAACCCACAACCTCAGAGTAACTAGTCTGAAACGTTACGGACTACACTATTCCATCCTTATATTTTCAATAATATGAATATTTTACTAACTAATGCTATTTTTTAATATTGTAATGCACAAATCATTCGTTTTAGTGCACACTACAAATAAAATATTGCTCAATCTAAAATTTTTTATCGAACAGATACATTTATTTAATTCTCATTTTTCATCATTTTAATGCACAAATAATTCGTTTTATGGAACAAAGTATTTATTTAAATGCACATATCTCTTAAAATAATTCCCTGTTAAACCAAACCTAAATCTTTTTACCGTAGCATACTGTTAGAAATAAAATACTGCAAATTTTATCATCAATCATACAAAAATGCTCCAGAAAATATATATTACAGTAAAACCATTTTGGCATGCCATACATGCGTTTGAGGTATAAGGGTTAACATTTTCAGTATTGGGAACCTTCGACTAGTATGGCCGATCAACGAAATATAAGATTTATTATTTCGCCGTTTATATGTACTCCTCTTTGGTTATCGATTGCATTGTTAAAGACTATTTCCAAATATATGTTGTAGAGCATGGGCGACAACACAACCATGCCGTACCCAAATTTCTATGTCAACTTTTACTTTTAAACTTAAACTCTTTAAGTACATAAGATCTTTCTATACCTTTAACTTTAATTTTTCCAAGTTTGTATATCACGGCCATGACTCCGTTTCTGCCTATTGGTGACAAGCTGACCCTTCTGGAACCGAGCCCGACGGCTAAATGACGAGCGCAGGGAGACAGCGACACTGATACAGCGTTCTGCTCCAATATGCTGGTAAAGAGGCACTCTCCGAGATTGCGCCACTCCAACGAAAATATTCCTAAAACATAGAACAGATCAAAACATGTGAAGAGTGTGAATATTATATAACACCCGAAACGTAAGTGGATTGTTAAATAACGCACCTAATAAATTAGTAACATTACCCAATCTATGTGCGGGCAGCAGAGCCACAAGAAAGCGACCGTCCTGAGATATATCAATGCTGGCGTCGTTGTGTATCTTGCAACGTCGTACAACAATGTTCTTGTTGGCTGTAAGTGTACAAGTGAACGATAACGCTGGTTTTGTATGGAAACTTCAGTAAAAAATCAATAATAACCGTTGGAAATGTCCGGTAATTCGCCGTTGGTGAAGTCCCACACTTGTATCCTATGAATAGGTGAGGACGGACATTCGGTTACGAATCGAAACGTAGTGGACCATCTGTTATCGCCTTCGTCTACAGGTAACCCTGAAGGCTGCAAATATATATATCATTTTTAAAATAAAACGTTTAAAAATAAATAAATCACAATGTATACACTGTCTTGATATACCCAGTCAGTATGAAGCTAATATTCATAAGTAAAAATTATGATCAATTTTGGGTTTTTTTCAAGATATGAGAACTTACTGTTCAATATTTCGACTGTAATACTCCGGTCATGGTCACGAAATTTCAGTTTCTGAAGTTTCGCAACCATGACAAAAGTATCACTGCCGAAATATCGAACGATAAATTCTCATTGCGATGAATCCCGAGAATAAAATAAAATTAATACTCGCCAATATAAAAAAAAAATATATATATATAAATGAAAAAAAAACATTATTCAAAGTGATTTTTGTTAATACAAACACCCGCCAAAAATAAATAAGCTGGTAAGAGACCATGATCTAGGAGCTAGGAACATTAGAAACTATATAAGGGCGAAAAGTTTTGTCTTGGGTTGCATGACAGCAACTGGGAGTAGGAATCATGCGTCACAGAGTACTAACTAAAACTTGTTAGTAAAATTTGGATCACTATCTAATGGGGTTCTGAGAAATCATGTGTTAATTTGTGTCTAAACGGTCATCGGTTTTCGATCAGTCTGAATATATCTTTGAGCATTTGTGGTATATTATATTAGAAAGAAAACGGTTGCCAACTCAACTGTAAGCTCCAAGTAAAGCTGTATGAAAAATTATCTCCACCCATCTGCAAGTTCTTAGTTGACTATATACCATAAAGATATTCAATATTTAAAGCTGATTTAAATTAATTAATTTATTTTAAAACATTTTAAACGGTCTCCCATTTTTTTATTACCAAGAATATTTATATACTCGAGTATTGATTAAATAATAAAATAATTCTTAAGTGTGTTAGGTACATCTTTGGTCAAATATAATCTGTTGTGAAGTACTGACTGTGTATAACGCAGAAAATATAAATTAAATCATACCTGTAACTGTCCATTTATCACAGGCAAAAAGTAATCAGATGCCCTCGGATGAGGATTTTGAGGATTTTCGTTGTTTTGAGGCATATCTGATATTGGTACATCGTTAATTCGCACCAAAGGAACAGACATACGGTTCAGAGAGTCCAACGCCCGTTCAAAATCTTCTTGTTCTCGCTGCCTATCTCTTTCCGTTCTGGGGTTATTGCTTGGCGGGGCTGCGTTGGAGACATATGAGTTTTGGGTTCTCGCGTTTTGTTGGCTGAACACATGTACCATGGTTCCCATTAAGCGGTCATTCAAAAAGAATCGTCTGAAGAAGTTCGATCGTGGAAAGCCTGTCGAGTTTCTTGTTCTTGCGCTGGCGGTCGTCGATTCACTAGTGGAAGTCGACGGGGGCGGTTCCGCTTGAGGGTTTGGCGTAGGATTACTATTTGGCGGTGTTTCAGTCTGTTGGGTGCCGCTCGTGGACGGCGGCAGGTCGTTTGTCATTCTGGCGGAATTCGCCAGCACTGACGTTAAGCTGCGAGACGATATTGGAATTCTTCTGCGCATACGTGGAACCGGATGTAATCGAAGTAACGTTCTAGAGCGACGTATATGAAGATACATTTCGTCTCTGAGCTGCCTTATACTAGATAAAAAGTTTCTGTCCGTAAGACTTTCGGATGCGCTGCCACTGCTAGTGGTCGGTGGGTCACTCCGTACTTGCAAATTATGATTTAGATCGCCTTCTGACGACGCAGCTGATATATCTGAGAATAAATGCGATACTAATAGAAGCGAAGTAAGGCTGAGAGCTTTTTTGAGAGATCTCAGCATCGCAATAATCCTATTGCTCAATTGATCGGCTTCTAAACAGTCCATCATGATACTGAACATTATTGCTAGTACTCTACGGGCGTGCATTCGAATCCGATCTCTAGTCAGCTCCAACTCTCCGCGTCTGATGTTCATCACATTTCTTCTATGTCCGATTTCTTGAAGGCGGACAGATCGCAGACGAGATGAAGCGGTTCTTCCCCGATTCCTCCTTGAAGTAGACGTTGAAGTGGATCGATCTCTATACAAATCGCCTCTGCTTGGTTCGGTTCTATTTTCGTTTGGAGCGCTCGGTAACCTCCCTCCTTGAGTTCCATTTCCAAGAAGATTATCCGTCGGCGAAGTAGTATTTCTAAACGATTGAATATTATATAGAGTAGAAATCGCAGTATTTAACGTGCCAGTTAAAGTGGAAGATACGGGCAGAATATCGTATTCGGCATTCCCAGACCGCCCTTGACTGGGTCTAGCATTAGTATTAGGAGTACCGTTTGTGCTGTTCGAGCTCGTAGCTCGTTGAAGCTCGTCCAATAGGCGGCATCTAGCTAAAGCCGAAATGTTATAGTGGCTAGGAGTTTCTTGATCAGTCGAATGCTGTAAACATATGATCTCTCTGCGTAAATTCTCCCACATAATTCTCACTCTGCGTAAAGTAGATTGTCGACGTGACCAGACAGATATCAACATTTCCGTATGCCGTTCTATTAACCGAACGCCGAGCGTCACTCTCTCGAAAGCGTTATTTGATCTATTAACGTTAGGGGTCGAATCTGAAAATGACGTATTATTGGATTCATCAGAATTTCTATAGTTGCTTGTCGAAGGCGTTTCGATATCGGGGACGTTAGAACTAGTAGAGCTTAGGTTGGCATTTCCAGAATTCGACGGTAGACCGCTGTCAATGCCTAATTCGGTTTCAGAACTACTGTCAGATTCTAAATCTATAATCTGTTCGATATTTGGTCTGTTATGTTCATCGACGTCTTGGGGTAATGGATTATTTGCAGGGTCTTCTTCCATCGGCTCACCCACATTCAAAATGTGTATAGTCGGAGTTAAAGATCTTGTCATACTTCTTGTTATTCTAGTGCTCTGTTCCAGTTGTCCGCGCGCCGACTGATTAGCATCTTGGGTAGTACTCATTCCGGCGATCAACGAAAACAATCTATTGCCAGAGTCTCTTAGAATATTATGGATTATGTTGAACCGTTCTACGTCCACGTCGCTCTGAGGGGTTTCTTCTCGAACGGGCGGTCTTACTGGATCCGGGCCGGGTCTTATCGGATCTGAGGCAGGTCTCGCCGGAGCCGTGCACGGTCTATCTTGGTGAACACACGATCCGCTAGGGCAGCCCTCGGGTATTTGTCTGACGGGTGTCTCTGTATTTCCAACGATATCGGAATTAGCAGTAATTATTTCGTTAATATTCGAAGGCGTGTTGTTGATGGGAAAATCCCTCAATAAATTCATAGCGTACACAGTGGAAGAATATGCTGCATCGTATCGCTCCCATAGATTTAAAATTTGATCAATGGAATTTTCCATAAAGCCCTGCAGTCTGCTCAACGAAGCCGTTAGCACAACACGAATAGCTTGTTGAGGGGCATGCGTTAAATTCAACCGAGCAGTGCTGGATGGACGTGCCAAATTCGGATTCACTCGTGCGGCACTGCTGCTAGGACATCTATTCCCTCTGGTTTCGTTCACCGGTTGGAAGGCTGATTGACTGGTACTGGGCACGGGGTCAGATTCGGGTTGTTCTCTCGTCGATCGATTAGGATTAATAGTACAAGATATAATAGGAGTACTGAAAATACAAGAATAAAATTTTAAGACATGTGCTTTTCCGTTTCAACCTGAATTTGGTATTACATTGAACTCACACTGCCTCTGGAATTGCGTCTGAATAATCAGAAGATGTGTCGTTAGTATTGAAAACACTATGAGAAATTGGCGTGACAGTAATCACGGGAGATACTGTGTTGTGACTCGATGACGATGCTTCTTCTGTGTTGTTCGAAGCATTCGCAGTCGACGCTCGGTTATAATCAACCTCCATAGGGTCCGTACCTCTATCAGTCTATAAAAATAAGTTTTTAAGGAAACACGTAAACAATGCATTAACATGAATTATATTATAATTTGGAGGAGAATTCACTCTCTAAAAAACACTTTATAGCTTGTTTTAATAAAAGCTTGTGAACGGAACACTCGAGCGATATAATTTTTTTTACATAAATAAAAGGCAACAAATTAAATGGTTAAAATTTAAATTAAATTTGGGTCAGAATAAAATGCAAAGATCAGTCAGAATTTTATTAACAACCTGGTCATAATTATATTATCCAGGGTCAGAATAAATATTAAATAGTTAAAATAAAAATAGCATATGGTCAGAATAAAAATATAGGAGCATCAGAATTAAAACATAGAACGAACATGTGAATTAAAAAAATATAACATTTATAAATATAAATGGGCAATAAATTATTTATTTTAAAATATCTCATAACATATCTCGCTCGCACCTAAACTGTTGGACAGGTTAGGTGTGAGCGAGAGTTGGTCGGAACAGTGAACACCCCATGAATAACTCTCAACGAATCTATTTAATTGTATGTAGGACACAAAGGTATTCAGAGCGACAAACGAAACAGGAATAACGACAGAGGGGCAGCGGAGAGCATGCTTCGCTTGTTGTGTTGACATCTGACAATGTTGCGAGTCCAACCAAATAAGTTGGCCCTAAGACACCTTGAAAATGAATAAGTATATTATTATGCTGACCATTTGTCAACATAAAACTGACTTTGAGGGTAAATTACAGATCATATTTATAATATGAATACTGACTGAAAAAAAATATTCTGACGATATGTCAAAATAATTCTTACCATATAAATTCCGACCAATTAATATAAATTTTGACTATCTAATATTTATTCTGGTCGCTTATATTCTGAGCCATTAATATGAATTCTGACTCATGTAATATTTGTATTTATTTGTCAAGAAGGGATAATTGTTTTTGCATACTCCTATTGGTCAAAATTCGGTTTATATGTTCCTCATTTAATTTGTAATATTATTATAAGAGTCATAGTATAAATGCTAGATTACCGAGCATACCCACTGCGATGGCACGATTTTATTTCTTTTGATGTGGATTTTTGACTTTTGAGAAGGGATAATTGATTTTGACGTGAATACTAAACAGGGATGTCATTTGTCCTCCCCTTTAATTTGACTAGAAAAATGCATTTAATGAAATACTATGAATCTTTATGAAATCGAAATATTAAAAACACAAAAAATATTTAACCCTTTCATAGCGGGTGATATTTTTGCGCACCATTTCGAAATTTGTTAATATGTGGGGGCGCACCTATTCATGCCATATTTTTTTTTAATATCATGGTTCAATAAATTCAAGTGATTTATAGCCTTAAATTATACTAAATAACCATATTATTAGGCTCAAAGGTTTATGGCACCTTTTTAGGTGCGTAATGAGTACTGGCGATTTTCTTGACATCTATAGAAGCCATCAGCGGCGAAAGGGTTAAGGTCATTTGATTTATCCTTGTTTTTAATGGCAGATGAAATAATTACGCTAGTTTTGCCAATAAAATTTCAAGATATTTTCAGAATCTATGTTCATAAATAATTGTTTTTTAACTCACTGTATTCGCAGGTTGATATCTCCCGAGCATCAAATGATGGTAATTCCTAACAAGACTATCGTAGCGTTGCACCAAATGGTGATAGGAAGACACGATTTGTTCGTGCGGAGAATTTCCTGAGACGCTCGGGCTGGGATTTTCTGGCGGAGGTTGCGGAACCGGATGAAATAGCGGAGCCGACTGAACCGTATACGGCCAGCAAGATATGCCGGTTATCAGCTTATGTCCGAGGGCGTCGAATGCTACAAATCTAAAGTATAAATTTATAAATACGTAGTTGAATGGAATATTTCAAACGATTACACATACCTAACTTTAGCTTTGCTGACATTCGTTTGAACGGATATCAAAGGTTTCGGCTGATTCCAGTCCCAAAAGTAGAGTTCGTTGCATGCGGCTATCACTAGTAGTTGGTCTCTAGGGTGGAACGCAATCGAAGCTATGCCGTTCTCTGGACCGATGGTCCAAACCTCGCTGCCGCCCTAAAGAATAGAAATCGTTTAAAAATATAATATTAATTTATCGAGGGTTGTCGCTAATAAAACTTACGCTCAAATCCCACACTCGTACTTGTCCACCTAGACATCCCGAAGCTAGGAGTTGTGTGTGCGACGGATGAAATGCAATGCACCAAGGAGTTCTCGGATGGCCACTGAGTGTCTTGACATGCTTTCCAGTTGAAAGTTCGCTAACGTATATGTTGTGATTTCCGTGGGTAGATGCTACTTTGGTTCCATCGGGGCTGAATACCATCAAAAACGTGGAACGTGGCACGCCAGGAACTTCACAATGCTAAACAGAAAAAAGATTCATAAAGTCGATAAATTTTGGAGTCAAATTAAGTACGATTTATATCCCTTTTATAATCATATATATCAACGGCTACATCAAAATAATTGTTTCTCTTTTAAGGAATTGAGTAATTAAATGGTAATAAATTTTATAATGGTAAAATTTTTTTGTTAAAAAAAACTTATGCTTATTTTATAACACGTGCACTAAAAAATTCCAATCTAAATGTTTATTCAATAACTGATTTATTGCACTTTAACCATATTTGAGACATACAAATAAAACACTATCAGCAGCAGTATAATACAAAAGAAACGTGTTTGTCAAAAAAATCAGATATACACAAAAATTAACTATTGTTTTTTTTTGCATTTTTGCAATTTCAGTGAATTATACATTTCTAATTATCGAGCACTGGTAGAGATAAGTGATAATCGCGTTTTGCGATAAGTGCATCATATATGCAATATTCGGCAAAAATGCGAAATATTTACGAAAATTGCAAAATAGACACAGATGCGAAAAAAAAAAAAAATCACAAAATAATTATTAAAATTATTTATTTTATTCTTCAATATATGTTTATGGTCAAAAATAATCTTTTCTAGACTCTTATGTTAGTTATTTACTTGCTGTGCATCTTTCATGGTTATGTCACGCGTGTTTTGGGTTTGCAATACCGGTAATGGGGCAAAAATCGACCTTGAATACTACTGGTATTACAAAATGAAATACCCGTAGTACCGGAAAAAAATTGTATTTTTTTTAAATCCGTACATTTTATTTGTTGACAATGATGGCTTAGAACTACAAAAACGACGATGCACATAATGCTTGAAAGCAGAAGCAGAGAATAAAATGAAGATCATTGCAGGGGATCAACTTTAGTAGTGTTAAATAATGTTACTTTTAACATGAGTAGAAATAAATATTATTAAATATTCTAAAATAAATATTAAATGTGCAATAATTAAAATAAATCAGTTTTTAGAAAAAAATATGTCGCATTTTTAACAAACAGATATACAATTTTGTATGCACTCTTTTTCATTAGGTTCTTTCGGATAATCGTAGCTGACAAAAAATGATCGAGTAGTACAGGAATATATTTTGTTGGAATAAATTGGCTAGTGGTGCTCTGGTCATTGGTATAAAAAGAAGCGGTTATTTAAGGACGACATTTTGTCAGATTTGATATTTTTCTAGATTTGTTCAAAAGTATGAAAGATTTGTCGCCTGCATTTTTAAAAATATTTTTTTTCGACAACGATTTATTGGTTAGATAACACAATAAAAGATCAGCTTATAAAGTATTTTTAGAAGTACCTGAATGTAAGGAAGATTGTTTAAATACCTTTTATCGTTTGAAACACGAAATATTCATAGTCAGATGGGTAATTGGTCATAAATGTCGAATTGACCGGCTTGTTTATTATATTTAAAAAAAAAACAATAACACAAATACGACAACAATTACTACATCTTCAAAGAAAATGTTCAGACTCTTGAATCCTTCGATTTTTTCTCAAAATTCGCAAACATGTATTACATTCAACAATATATTACAGCATGAACTTAGCAATAAAGCATGTAGTTTGACTTTGAATGAATGGATATCTATCAGATATGTCGACTAAACGAAGTATAAAGATACTTAATATGACAATTAGTTATATTTCTAATTTAATTGTAATGTTATAAAAAAAAACAATTCAAAATCACACAAAAAAATCTATAAAAAACATAATTACAGTTGCTGAATGTAAATATTAAAAGGGATAATGATATAATTAAAATATTTAATACATCGAAACAATAATTGCTGGGGTATTCGAATGGTTTTGCTAATCAATAAAGAATGTCAAACATGCGAGCGTATTTACTGTTTTTTTCTCTCAGTAATACCGCTATTATTACTATCCCTAGTTTTGCCAAAATCCCCAAGAAAAATTTGGAATTTTGGCAGAAAAATGCATGGCATTTGATGAAAATGTCACAATGAATCTTAACACTTTACCTACCGGTCACACCAATTGGCGTCCTAAACGTCAAATACCGAGGACGGCAATTGGCGTATTTTGTATATGATAGTTTCCATTTCAAATTAAAAAAATATGTTTAGCGTTTCATTTTATTTTGTAAAAAAAATATTTAATTATTTTTTTATATAAATACAAAGGTATATTTAAAAAAAATATTTATATACATATGTTTTGTATTTCTTTCAGTTTTTTTAAAAAATATTCTACACCTTCGACATCCAGAAACAATACTGTTTCTTTACTTGAGACTTTTTTCAGAAATTTGGTTTGAATATGCTTCATTCGATTCTCACTTATTGTAAGTTGTAATATTGTTATAGTCTTCATATGAATGCTACCTAAACAAGCGCTTCCACTGCTACAGCAATGGCACGATTTTATTGCTTTTGACGTGGATTCTAAATTTCCTTGAATTTAGCCAGAAAAATGTGTCATCTAATGAAATACTATGAATTTTAATGAAATCAAAATATTAAAAAACGAATATTTCATATTGTTGGTTTTGTTTCGGATTCAGTACCATATATTATTGCTTTTTATAAAAGTTTCAAGGTGTTATTTGGAGATAAAATACTATATTACAATGTGTTTAAATTATGTAAGAGTTTAAATTATTGAATTAATACATTAGCAAACTTAAAATGGCATTTTTGAACTCCCAAAAAATGAAAACAACTTATGTAGCATTTTTGGAGATAACTTACCCACAGCTATAACAGTAACATTATTTCCTAGTCCGGTTATAACCCATTGGAAATTAAATATTTGAATAACTATTTTGAAGCATTAGTAGATTTTTTTTAAATTTAATACAAAAGATGTAATAATAAGGAAAAATAATAAAATTGTATGTGTCTGATACAACTACATTAAAAATTCAATGCAAATATGTAAACGAAACATGTGATAATATTATTATTTATTTACTTGATAAGTTGGAAGAGTTGTCTTATGTTTCCCATTTATTGTGGGATGCAATACTCCATGCAACCAATAGCATTAAAATCGAAATAATAGATACTCTTAACATTTTTAATGGCATGAGCCATCTATGGGGCTCAGTCGCTTTGCGACCGTATTGCCAAGAGCTACACATGGGACTTCCGTGAAAACTCATTAATGCTACGAAATAATATTACAACCCAGTCATGTTCGAGTTAACTCGAAAATTTTTATTTTGTGAATTCTCATTTCAAAAATTAACAAATTTCTCAAGAAGATTATCATAGCATTTTTTTGTTGAAAATTAAATTTGCACGAATAGTTTTAAATGTTTTATAATGCCTGCATATTTTAATACCCTTGCATAGGAAACGGTGGGTCAGTGCAAGACGTTTTTGAGTCATTTTTAAAAAAGTACTGTGACTGTAAAGTGGTTAAGGTATATAGTCATCTATGAAGAAACGTTTAAAATTATTACCACTTAATTGGCTAATATTTTATGCTTCATTTTAATTACGTATTACAAAAAAATACTTAGGCACATAAACAGCTAAAGAGGTTTCATTTATGAGACAAATGTTTTTTATAAAACATTAAAAAGGCTATTTAATCTGCATGTAGCTGGAAGTAAGTGTAATTTTAGCGCAAATGAAGTGTTATTGCTATTTAGAAAATTTCCATTATTTTCAACAATAAGAAGTGCTAAATGTTTAAAGGTATATTCCCATTTAAAAAATAATAATATCTAATATTAAAAGTGGGTCCAAATAAAAATCCAAATGCTCTTCAATTATTACTTGCAACGGAAATAAAATATGTATGTCGAGTTTGGTAATGCTGCTAAACAATCAATTTAGTGTCCTAAAAATAGAGTAGTAGATGCAGAACATTATTTTAGCAAATACAATTTAGATTAAAATATTCATCTATATAAATATGTTCTATGCTAAGTTATAATAAATTGTAATATATTTCATAATAATTTAAACTATATATAAGAGTTGCTTTGAAATCAGACTTTTTAAGTTCCAATTTGCGACTTCTAAATACATAAATATTTGCTAAAATTCATCATTTTATTTTGTTTAAAACGCTAAATTTTATAAAATATAGATGATAAAAACACATCTCTAAGCATTGGTAATAAGCTTATTTTATTTTCAAATAAAAAACGTGCACATAATTATATAATATGGGCATTAAATTTTCACAAAACTCTTGTAGGAAAAATGGCATATTCTAGAATAAAAACACCGTTTAATTTTGCTTATGAAATAGATGGCAATGTGCTTCATCAAACAGAAGTGGTAATCGATTTGGATGTCCTATTTCAAACATACTAGATTTAATCAGCATATATAAAACTCAAGCAATAAAGCTTTTAAGATGTTTCATCAATTGAGGAGCTCGATGATACAGTGTGCCTTGTGTAATAACATGTAAGGTAAAAAATGGTTTCTCAGATACCTGTCCATCAGAGAATATAAATATTATCCATTTTTATTTTCCACAAAATTCTTACAAGGTATGCTGTGATATGATTCCCTTGGGTTGTGTTGACAAGTGTTTTGGAGAAGCTGTTGATAGGTAATATACACAATCCGGAGATTGTGAAGGAATTTGAGTATTGTTTGAAGTATAGTAGTATTGATCAATTGTTGGGTAGTATTGATTTGTTCTCATCCAGGTACTCACAGTTGATGGATGCATTTTGGTCTCGCTATTAATGTAAATATATTTATATGTATTTTAGAAATAAATATTGCTAGGCTTATAGTAGCATTAGCTTTCATGGCTTCGTCGGTGGGTGAATTCTTGTTGCATAACTTTGAATAGTTTAATAGTGTGCGTATCAGTAAAAATATAAATAAAAAACTGATGTTCCACTATATTAAATAGTATGGGTAAAGAACAGAAAATTGTCAAAACGATGGGAACGAAGGGAATGAAGAGAATTGAAGAGAATCGTCTAGTCAGCAATGTTTATAAATAAATAAATAAATAAAAGGTAGGAAGAGCGATAGAACAGTGGGAGTGTGTTTGCGCAACGCAGCGTAGGGAGTAGTAGGTAGTAGGGAGTAGGGAGCAGGGAGGGAGTAGAGAGTAAAAAGGCGAGAACCCTTTCGTTGAGGCGACACTTGTTGACGAGGTTGTCCTCGGCGGCTTCGCGCAGCACTTGGTCGTTGAAGCGCTGGCCCTTGGGAGCGAAGCCGCTCTCGCGCCACACCCAGCTGACGGCTGCGTTTCGGCGCGCCCCCATCGCCCGCCCGACTGTCACCGCGCCGTCGAATCCTCAGTGTTGCCAGCGCGCGCACAAAACACCGCCTCTCTGATTATTCTTATTTCATTTTAATTATTATTATTTTGTTTCGACGCTTCGATGTCGACTATTTTATAAAATACAAAACTATATATAAATATAGTTTTTGCTAAGAATATCGGTGCCACGATCAAAAACCAATTGTTATGAACATTTTCTATGCATTTGGCTCTAACGGCTACGAAAGTGGCCAACACCGTTTTGCTATATACCATGTTTCCCCGAAATAAGACACAGCCTTATCTTAATTTTTAGTTTAAAATACGCACTAGCGTTTATTTTCAAAAGATTAATTATTTTATATGTGTAATAAACGATCTAAATATATTATAGTAAAACAATCAATATCATCTTCTTCTGAAATTATTTTTAATTTTATCTACAATTTTATTTTCAATTATTAAGTAGCAAGATTTTATGGGACATTTAATCCTTTCACCGCGGCTTATATTTTTGCGTGCCATTTTCAAATATGCCAGTATCTGAGGGAGCACCTATTTATTCAATAAGTTATTTAAATATTATTTCAATAAATGAAAGTGTTTTTCTACCTTAAATTGTACAAAAAAAAACAAATTACGAGGCTCAAAGGTTCATGACACCTTTAGGTGCCCAATGCATACTGGCGATTTTCTTGATGACTTCTATAGATGTTATCTCCGGCAAAGGGTTAAGGGTAATAACAATAATAATTATAAATACGCGTAATCGTAAAAAAACTATGTTTGTTTATATTTCAAATATCAATCTCTATTTCGATTTATTTTATTGCAAAAGGGCAAGGGGATAGTAACAATTAACACCGGATCCTGATTTTTCTCTCGACGGCCCTGAATACAGCAGCAACGCAATTTCTGCGTTGTTGCCACACGCCGAACGAAAATTCTAAAAGATGAATCAACATTCGCAAGGTGAGTGGCGCTATTTTGCAACAATAATTCTTTCAGTTGCTGGCACTGTGTAAACGGTAAGGCGCCAATGGACTGGAATGCCAGTCGACGCGTGCCAGTGACCCGCCGATTAATTTCCAACTGGCATGCCAGCAACTGGCAGCATGTAAATCAGCCCTTAGTTTTATCTTTCAAGTCAAATATAGAATTGACAACATTTCTTATAGACAACCAACGTACAGCAGTGTAGAAAAGAAAATGGTGATCAACATTTATGTTTTTACACAGTTCTTAAAATAGACGGGTGTTAAGAATGCCAGATTTGATGTAAATTATAATTTTGATTTGCGAATTAAGTGTCTCTTGCAGAGTAGCTGGAAGAGTTTTACTGGCAAGATCATATCAGTGGATCATTCAGTGGATTCCCATTTTCTGAGGAGCAGTTCTTTTCTTCTGTTCTGAAAGCTTGACTTTAACCCTAGCATAGCTTTTGCACTATCCCTACAAGCTCCACAAACGTTTCTCCACTCTAATCCTCCAGTCATTATATATGTATTTATTTTATATATAATATCTTCCTATCTGAATGAATATCTTTGACGAAAACAAGCAACTGTGTACACGAGTCCGTTGATTCATCAACTTGAAAAGAAAACAATGGCGAAGCTTTGATTTCTTTTAAAATCTGATTTTTGTCGTCTATGGAATTTATTGGACGGATATATTTTCTGTATCTTAACTTTGCTGAAATTTTCAAGAACTAACTTCACGATTTTCAGCATGCAGGCTTTTATTAGTGTTTCTCCGATTTTGTAAGTTTTTTTGTTTGGCAATTTCCAACGTTCTTTCATGTAATGCTTAGACTAATTCTGTACTTTCTTGATAACTTTTTGTGTGATGAAAATTATTATGATATTCAAACTTAAAGACACTAATTAAAAATAAATATTATTACTTTAAAATCAATATTTTTTTTCGTGTCTTAATTGTTACGTATCAACCTAGAAATTTGCGAGTTGATCATCAAAAAGGTATAAAAATCTTTTTAACATAGCTTATTATAAAATTATTGTTCACTGTTAAGGATAAAAAATGAATTATTTTAAACCAAAATATGTTTAAACTTATTTCTGCACAAATAAAAAAAGCATAAATGCAATATTGATAAAAGAAATGGAGAAATATCATTGTTCTGATTTATTTGTAATTTTTCTAGTGGCATTTTTTAGCCAATATGCTTAAACAAACCAAAATGAGTTTTCTGCTCTTTCTTTAATAACCATATTTGTAGTTTAACATGTAACAAAGAAAGAATTAAATATTTAAACAGCAATCCAAGTGTTTCGCTGGTCCTTCGAAGCCCCAGTGAAACAGCTTTTTCGTTAATGCTAATGATGTAATTAATTATTAATTGCATAATCTTTGGTCTAGTTACCTGCCGGCACATTCTAGTCATATTATACACTGATCTTTTGCCATTGTATCGGCTTTGTATTTACACCGACTGATCGACCGTATTTTTTGTTTTGGTTATGTATTATGGCGACGAAAAAAACTTGGTTTAAGATAATATGCACGTTATACATAAAAATAATGAGGGTTTTGTACCTACTGCATTTAAGAATAACATAAAATAAGTTACAATCCATATAACCGACTGGAAAAACCGAGTATCATTAAAAAAAAATTAAATTAACTTAATAAATTAATGCGATGAGCTTAAACTTAAATCTATTGATTTAAGTGAAGTCTCTTGTCTCGATAAACTTATGCTTTGGCGTAAATAATTTTGCCAAAGCAAACACTCTGAATTTTTCTTCAATTTATGCTGAAACTTCACACTTTTTCCCTTAACATTAAACTGGCACCGTCTGTGCAAAATCTGATAAGATTTTGATGCAAATATTTTTTATTGCAACCACGTTTATAGAGAACCAAATTTAAAAAAATATTTTTGATGTCGATCTTTCGAACTATCAACACTGGATGTAAGTAATTTTGTATTTCTTGTAAAAAATAAGTTGCATTTCAGTTGACAATTTGTCCAAAGAAAGCTATTGTGATATATTATTATTTTTACAAGGCTCTTAAGAATCATTGTTAAAGATGTTTTTAAATATTTCATTTAAAATTATACAATACGATTTAAATGGTTTAGATATTTTTTTGACTAAAAAAATAATATACCAAAATATTGCTATTATTGTAATTCTTCTTTAAAATGAGCAAACAAATAATATATTAATTTTATTTATATCACTATTATGTTTGATTGGTAGATATTTTATAGAATCTATACCACATATGGCAAATATAGACAGGCATATCCGACAGTACAAAGTGTGTTGTTCACAGAATAATGTAAACGGCAAAAGAATTTGAAAGTAGACAAGATACTATTGTGTGGATTGTGACTAACGGTTGTGTATTAAATTTTGCATAATATACCATAGAGGGCTCATTTTTATATATATTTATTTAGGTTTTATTATGGCCAAAACTTGGCGGCACTCTGGTAGCACTGGCAAGACACACTCTCTTGGTGACTCTGGCGAGCTCGCATGCTGGTGCGTGCCTCACGCACCACTCACTTATATTATAACATGTAACTATTATCTATACTTCAATAAAATACTACTGCAGTGGCTCAATCTGTGTGTAATTGCCACCTGTCACCTCCAGTCGCCAAAATACAAAGAATAAAAATAATAAATTCTATATAAATATTGTATTAATATTAGTTGGTAACTATTTACTAGTAAAATGTAAAAAAAATCTGATAATTATTAGACACCCTTTCTCATCAAAATCCAACTGTGAAGTAGTTAATTATTAATTTAATACTATTGAAATGAATAACAAATAAATTAACGAATTTGTTCTATAATGCAATGACACGAGTTTATTGATTTTTGTATCTCTTTCTTATGATTGTTCATATTTTTACTTAAGGTAGGGCGCTGCGGGAAACTTTTAATTCAAAATAGGCGCGCGACTCGAAAAACTTAGAGAGCTCCTGAGTTAGCCCATTACCTGCCATGAGCTCCATACGCTGTCATTGCACATTGAACTATTTAATGTCAGCTATGAGAAGCTAGTCCAGTTAGTGTTTTTTTTCTTTTTTTACTATGTATTGTTATTTTTTTGACCACCGTGACGCATTAGGGGAGTTTTTACTTGTTGAGACAATTTAAAAAAAAAATATATATATATATGTGTTAATAATACAGCATACAAAAAATGTGATATGTTACCAAATATTATTAATAATTTTAAACATGTCAATGCAGGCGACGTGTTAAAAACTGCATATAAAAAATCAAATCGCTCGATAGTCAATGACGTTCGATAGCTTGATTCGAACAACTGGTTTGTTTTGATGCTCATAGTATGTTTACTATTCGCATCCGTTGACGGTAGTTGCGCATGCGCGGAGCGCGCACGTGCCGTACTTTCGTTCCCACTCGGCTTTGCTTCGGCACTGCTCGCTAGATCAGTCTGGCAGCGGCCTTCGCTGTCGACGGTTCTTTCTTTTCGCTGTCTGTCGATTGGATTGTTACTCGTCCACAACAATCTGACAATCGCGTTTTTCGCGTTATTCGCGGTATTGCCCGTTGTGATTCAGACGCTTTCTGTAAAACTACCACCATACAGGATTCTGTGTTTTTGACCACCAGTGTGACAGAATACTGGATCGACACTTGACTTGCAAGATCCTTAGGACGAGGTAGGACTTATATATTGTTGTACAATACAAGGTCGAAGTATATTATATAGATTTAATTCAACATAAATTCTGTAAATCGACCATATGTTATTAACCGACCAGTGTGACAGAATATCGAAGGATCTAATCATGCCCTATCAACTCAAAAGGATGAGGAAGGACTTAAGACCTTATGAACTTCGAATAACACAAGGTCGAGAGATATACGTTATGAAAAATCAATGTTATGTATGTTACATGTGATTTAATTTAAAACAGAGGATCGTAATATGAAATTATCACTATATAAGATTCGGTATTTTTGATCAACACTGGTGACAGAAAACTGTATCGACACATGGCTTGCACGCTTCTTAAAACTATGCATTTAAAATTGTCGTATGATGAAAGTATATGTAACTGTATTCTGTATTGTTGTGACAGAAGATCCAGTGAATCATATACGTATACTTATTGTACATACAGAAGTCTGTGTTGTTGACTCACTGATTTGATAGAATACTTTTCCCATTTTAGCTACCATTAATTAGACACGTGATTTAATGTAACTTACTCGTCAATACTGGATGAACTGATTATTTTTATACAAGGTTTAGAGATTTGTATATGAAAAAATCAATGTTGTGCTCGGTACGTGTGTGATTTATTTTTAAACGATTTGCGCATGATTGGTTGGTTTGTTGTATGTTGCACCATATGTTGTGATGCATCCAGCAGCGCTCGGTTATGACCTTATGATGGTGCTGAAAGTGAAAACGCATCACCCATATATACAGTGACGTAACTTAAATTTTATTTAATTTCTACAGAAATTAATAGATTTAAATGGTACGACACAAATCAATTTTTTTCGAAAGTTTCATTAGAAATAGTAATTATTTTGAGAAATTCGACGAAAATTTACTATACAATTTATTAATAATAGTTTGATGTTTAATAATACATTTTAAATAAAAGAGGAATATAATGATGAAGATTTATCACAATGAGAAATCTGAATTTGGGCTTAAAACTGTATAGATCACACATGTGGCGATAGAAAATTATGGGCACAATTTAAATAAGCAACGTATAAAATAATTGTACCATAAAACGAATTGTTTGTGCATTAGTGTTCGACAGCGACCGGATTATTGCGCACAAAACAAGCCAAATTCTTGATCCTCATTTTCACCACAAATTTTGTGGTAAAAAACGTTTTCGGCCCATCCATCGAACGTACGACGCACACAATGGTCAAGCGGCTTCAATTGTTGCATGAGCTGGATCTTGTAAGATCTTTCCGCAAAATCTTCCATAAAGCGGATGGACTTAGCTCCAATTGCTGTGCACGATAACGAATCGACTCATTCGGGTCCTCCTAAATTCAACGCTCCACAGCAGAAACAACTTATTCGGTGCGCACTGTACGACGTCTCTGCGGATGCGTATTATCAATTAGAGTATGCGTGTTGCGAAAACGATTCATGGATATTCGAATATTTGCTCGAATGGTCGTTTATGTCGACCGTAAAATGGACGTAGCGCACGGTAAGTTTCGCGAGTTAAACCACGATTTTCGAAATAAATTTGCACAATTTGCAAACGTTGTTCTGGCGTAAGTCTATTCACGGTGAAATGGCAAACCAAACTGAGCACAAATCAGCTGTCAGTTGTCAAATTGGCTGATGCTGAAAATGTTGCCTATTCCAAAAACAAAAACCCTTATATATTGTTTGTGTGTTCACCTAGAAAATTAACTCAGACTTAATTGTGATTTTTTTTAAATTTTAATAGCAAATCACCCACAATTATTTAAGGTAAAAATCGATATTATTGTGAATTAATCAATTAATTTATCGATAAGACACTTGATTTAGACATTCAATAAAAAGTGAGCCATTAATATTAGTCATTTAAGTTGTAATAATTTTAAACGTTTCTTTATATATTACTTTATATACCTTAATAGTATTGTAATATTATTTTGCTGCTTAAGTGATTTTTCGTGAGAGTCATATGTGACTTATCAATACGGTCGCGAAGCAACTGAGCCCCTTAAGTGGCTCGTGGCATTAGAAAGGTTAAACATAATATGTTTTTAATTTTTGCATATTTTCAAGTAAAAATAGTCGTCAATCTTTTTTTATTAGTTTTATTAAAAAATAATTTAGATGCCATGCTCAAAAATACCCCTTTAATACATACCATACCAGATTTATAATTTATTGTTATTTTAAAGCTATGCAGCTTAATATAATCGGCAAAGTAAAACTTGAAATTAAATTGCTATCTTGAAGTTCTTCAGGACTTATCAAATAATCACACACCTGAGATATTGCTCGTATGTTTCATAAGCATTTCTTGTTTGTTTTCCTAAAGTTCAGTCATTTATAATTCTTACAGTTAATTATATATTTCCTTGTATTTATCTAAAAACGCCTAAGAAGCTCTTACTTTGTAACAGTTACGTATTCTAAAACAATACATTCTTAGATTGTTATTTATATGTATGATGATCTCACTCCAGTATTATTTAATTTATAGTCTTTATATAAAATATTTTATAACAGAATTTTAATAGCAAAATTAAAATATAAGAATTGCATAAATTCATAGAACTATTATGGAGTAGTGTTTTGTCAGCTTTACGTTATATTACTTTTACATTCATGGTTTATGTTTGGTTAAGTTGTTATGGAATACCTCCAAATAGCGATTTAATAAATTGACTACTCAAATGTTACAATATCTGACATGTCTCACCTTCGATTCTTCGTCGATAAAATTTTAATATACTAGCTGCGGTACCTCATGATAGTGAGAGACCGACAGCTAATTGATATTTCATTATAAGAAGACGATTAGCAATTTTTTACTAATAAAAAATAATTTTTATATAAGAGAATTCTATATTACATATATAGTCAAGTCCCTCTTTCTTTTGTTAAAATATGTCGTCTCTATCCAGAATATGGTAACCCTTGTAGCTACCCACCCAAACCTTGTATCGAACGGATTCGTGAGACTCTCCTTCCGTTCCTTCGCCACCCTTCCCGGTCTAGAGAGAGAGAGTGTCTGCTTCATGTGGCAGATTTTAATATGTTATCTACCTCCGGTTCGAAAGCCAGTCGCGCCGATCAGGAATTTGGCAAAATTAGCATAGGGCTGATGCTCCGTTGCCGACGAGAAGGGTTGATATTCGCCCCGCCCCGCCGTGTTTAATCACAACTACCCCCGGGGGTGTGAAACAAAGGTGCTCCCAAAGAGAGAAACAGGGAGGGGCGCCAAAGTGGCTCAGCGAAATTATTTTCTGAAACTGGAGAAAAAAGCCCTTTGAGAGTTGGAGGGGCACACCGAGTGTGGCGCATTGTTGAAACGTATATTATGTAAGGAGCCGTTTGTGACGTAGAAACGAAAATTTGTGTACATTTGCATGAAAAGGTTGTTAAACGCTGGCGCCGATGGGGTCCTAAAAAAATCCTGAAAATACAAGCGGAACGGCCGCCAGATGCCTCTCGTGCTACCTTCATAGATGTAAAAAGCGTGTTTTTGGGGGATGGAACTGTGTTTTGAGTGCTTTTATGATGGTAGTGCTGGTGAAATGTATTTTTTATATTACCATTGCATTCTAAAAATCAAGATTTTTGTAGTGTATTTAATACATTTAATAGAGTATTAAAAAAATAATATAGTTTAGAATGAATATCTAGAGCAGTTTCTAAGTCTCTTCTTAATCCCAACGCAAAACTTTCAGCTATAAAATTAAATGAAACTTTAATTTACATATAAATGGCATGCAACCAAGAATATCTTGCGTTGCTTTTTAATATCTATTTTTATTTTGTAATGTTTTATTTTTATTAATACGGATTTCTAGTTTTATCTTTGCGTGTCTTCATTACGTTAATAATGAATTAAATGATTTTATTATTTTAACGCGAAATCATAAAATCCTGATATCTGATGATGTTAAAATTCAATGAAGAGATCCACTCCAATAATTATATTAAGTAAAGACTATACCTGTATATATAGTATATATACTATATTATAAAACATTCAGTAAGAAAAATCTCAGTTAGGGAGCCATACAAAAATTCATAATTTCATTTTATCTAAAATTATTAACATAAGTGATTTCAACAAGTAGATATTATATTAAAGTTTGGTTGTATCAATTGATCACTTCACAGATAATCTGTTCTGCGACTGTACCTGATTTATTTACAGTGTCTTTAACCCTTGATGTGCCAAAGTACCTTGACGTAATATACGTCCGTATTGCTAGCCATTGTTATTAAAAAAATAAAAAGGCACAAGCTGCTTGTGAACCCTTGCGGCGTTAAAAAAATAACTTATAATTTTATTCATTTTATGAATGCTAGAATCGTAATAATTTGAAAAAATATTTTAGTATAAAAATCTTTTATAATTTGTGTATAAAAAACGCATAACGGAATATTAACACATTACGGTCCGTTGACGCGTTTTAGCGTGATAGAGAAACTTCGGTTCATGCCAGGGACGTCATACGGGGGGCGGGGGTGGCAGGTATAAGCATTTAATGAAATACTATGAATTTGAATAAAATCAAAATATTAAAAAGCTACCATTGACTTTCAACTTTTGCCCCTCTTTTAATTTGTTTTGTTTTATTGCTTTATTAAAGTATATCTTTAATACATGTTTTTTGATATTTAGTATTGCATTTCTCAAAGCAATGATTTACTGTATGCTGTACACTGGTGCACGCTTGGCAATAATGTAGTTTTTACATAGAATACACACAGGTATTTATGTTTGGCACAGATAAGGTTATTATATATTATTTCACAATTAATTAATTAGAAAGTATGCGAAAATGCATTGAAAACTTGTTCGGCTTAATATTTATGCAATAAAATAATATTTACTTTTTATAGTGTGACTTTTACGAATACATTAAGTTAATATGTCTTAGCTTTGGAATCTTTAAATATGTTATTTAACAAACTGTCAAGCATGAGTTGCTCAAAAATAAGATTTAAGACTTATTGTATTTGAGAAAAACAACATGTGGTAGTTTAGGTTTTGAGGTCGAAGGGTTTGTGTAAATATGGTAATAATTTATTTTATAACATATACAAATTACCACATATATAGAGAGATGTAGATGTTGCTATCAGTCGGTGAAGTTGAAATGGCAGGTTTTGGAAGTCAGAGTCTTCGCTGGCATGTCGCGTTGTATTATTGTCGGCTGTGATTTCTTGGAGCAGCTGAAATTTATAGTACATAATGTGTTCTCTAGACCAGTGGTGTATAACCGATTTGTTTTACTGCGTCAAAACTAAAAATAAGACACTGATTCTCTTGCTCTTTCTGCTCGTCTCCACAGGAATTAGGCGGGACTGTTTCATATTTTTTTCTCTGTGGCGTATGAAAAATTGTAAAAAGTAATAAACTAGTAGGTAAAAAAAACGGTGATTAGTTAATCGGATCCTGCCATGAAGCAGTTTATACCTAAAGATTTTTAAGTGCACATTCTGAATTTTTTTTAAAATATTTATTAACGTATCGGAATAGATGTGCTAATGTATTGTGAATATTAAATGATCGTTAAAATAACAAATTGTGCAGGTGGTTGAAACCCCTCACAGTAGAAATAGCGTGTATTTAGTTATACACTAGTTTGAGAATACACTATATTTTAGAAGCCTTATTTTCAATTTAACTGAAATATCATATTTTAAGTCTCATGTCTCCTTCTTTTCTCATCTTGAGCGCTACCATATAACACTTTTCCCATACAGAATTCACAGCACATCCATCACACGCAGGGGCACACTCTGACGAACCACTCTCCATCTCCGGGTCCCAAGAACAAAGGTTCCGCGGGGGACTTTTAATTAAATATTTACAAGGCGACCCGAGGAAAAGTTGTCCAAGGCGCCGGCGCCGATGAAAAATTGAAATCCATAAAACTCAGGCTCAGTACACCCACCAGAACACGGTTGATACTTTTCGATGATTTATGTACCGTTAACGCGGTCACAGCGGCGCTCGTGTATGGACCCCCGGCATTTGTCGTCTTTATGGCCTCGTACACTTTTATTTTGTCTCATCAAACTTTTCGGGGGCTTTCTGCGCGAGGGTGGCGGGGAAGGCACACTATTAATCTTGCATTCTGGGGACGATGTTGCATAGTAGACGACGCTGGCGACGGTTGTTTCTGACGGGTTTGATCTCGGCTAAGGGATGGGTGTACTTGTGCGAGAAAGTGTATCAAAAAGTCTTAACAAGATCTGGAGAATTCAAGGGCATGGGTATCAAGAACGTTATTAAATTTTCTATTATCTATTAAAGAGGGTCTGTCCTACAGCGTTGAATATCCATCAATCATTTAACAACTTAATTTTGGATATTCTATGTATTATATATATATTTAAAACACTATATTTGTCTCTACAGTTACACTTATCTTTCGATTTACGCAGTTAAGGAGAAACATTTAATATAATCCAAATCAAACAAACGCACGAGTTTACCCCACAGGAACCTCTTTCGCTGCCCATGCAGTGTGCCTTGAGTTGCTTTTTGGTGTGCAAGCGTGTCGCTGAAATAATACAATATCTATGTATTTTTTTATTTAACATGTATTTTATAAAATGGTTATAAAAAATGCGCATTTTATTTTATATATTGTACTATTTTTTATTGAACATAGATGTATTTATTTGATGCTTATTTTTTATTATTGTAATGCACAAACAATTTATTTTATGAAAAAAATATTTTATTTATTACTCATTTAAATTGTCTTCATTAACAACTAAACTACTAATTAGGTAATGACACATCAGACTGAAATCAAATCTGTATATCAGTGACATATATTTTTTCATTATAACATATCAATACTTGTCACTAGGGATTCCAATCCCGGGATCCCGGGATCCCGAACGATTTTCAATACCCGATGAGTCCCGGGATTATAAAACATAATCCCGAATTTTTTGGATTGATTGATTTATCAAGCACAATCGAATTATTATTGACAAAATCGTTATATTTCGTATACAAACTTGCGCGAGTTGCACGTGTCATCTGTGAATCTTTGAGGCTGTGAGTCTGAACGTGCTTTTTCAGCTGCAGGCTGCTTAGGAACCAAAATCAGATCAAGGCTAAATGATGAAACGCTTGATACTTTGATGTTACTTCGTGAGTTTTTTCCAAAATAATGTTTTCCATTAATTGTGTCTATGAATGTACATATGTACATACATTGTCAAAAGTTCATTTTTTATCTTCTCAAATAAATAAATAAGACCTTCCCTTTTTTATTTTTATTATATTATTTTCTATTTTAAGTCCAAGACTAAAATTATACGTACTTTATACATTGTACGTTATAAAAAACGGATGTAAGAAAATATTGTATTATTCATTTTAAATTATTTTTATCGATAAAATAACATGAAAATTATCCCGGGACTGGTCCCGGGATCCCGGGATCAACTAATTGCAATACCGAAATCCCGGGATTAAAATTTTGGCCCGGGATTGGAATCCCTACTTGTCACTGTGGTACTATCTAGCTCTATTTTATTTTAATTACTCAATCGTGAGATTAGGAAAATATAGGAAAACCTTATCTGTGATGAGTGATCAGAATTATATTTAAATAATAATAACTAATTACAATCTCCCAGACGCGATAGAAATTGAAAAACATTGAGGTTCACATGGGTTTCGCACCCGCGTGTTTCAGGTATTAGGTATTAGTCAATCGTGTTATATTTTTTATTGATTCTCTTCTTTTGTCTTTATGCCGCAATGACGGTCAGCCTGTTAGACTCGAGTTCTTTTCGCATTAACGAAATTGTTTAGACTTTGCCAACGTTCAGTGATGCGGAGTTTAGCTCAGTACATTTGACGCTTCGACATGTCTGGTTCACGTCATTTTCGCGCTTATCACCGCATATAATTGACACTGCAAAATGAGACGAATTGATAAATCGTCGTCGAATCCCAGCCATTACGGCTGGTGATTGACGATCGCCTCATCTGGCGAAGTTTCGTTCCGGGGGCGCGCCAATTAAACGAGCCGCCGCTTTATTGCCAGTTTCTTGTCCATTTATCGTTCGGTCATTGACGGCCGAACGTTTGGGAGCCACTGGTAGAGCTGCGCTGGTGCACACAGGCGAAATTGGCTGTCGGGGGGCTCCGAACGGAGAACGACATGATTTATTGGACGAAAGCGAAACTACTGTCGGCGGAGAGCAGTAAAATTGTATTTAACTATGGGACAACATAATAAAGATTTTATACCACAAAAAACACACTATCGACCAAACTCTGAGTATAAAAGTAGACACATCGTAAATTGCTAGTGTTTTTAACATACAACTAAAAAAAATAAATAGTATATTTTGAATCAATTTAAAGCTAAAGAGTTTTGCATAATAATTTCGAAAATTGTACCTCAAAACAACATTAATACTACCCTGTGTTCTTACACATACTGGTACCGCCCCTCAAGGCGACCGACCAATCACAGGGCAGACGCGTTGACCGATGTTTCTATGCATTGCTGTTAAAAATATATAGGCTGTATAGATGTATATTGGTATATGGCAAACGAATTGTTAAATTACTACAACTATCTAAAAATTCGCGTTTTTTGATAAAGTTGAATATGTTTGTTGAGATTTAAGTCTATCATAACAAAAATGTTCTGTGCGTTTGACTGTCACGGTGTATACATATATAATATTAAGTTATATTATCTTTGTAATAAAAATCTATCCGTATTTATTAAATGTTAGTACTTTCTTCTTCTGAAAATATATAATCCATATCTTATTCAATTCGTAAGCTGAATCCATTCAAAGGGTTTCGCTGGTTTCAAAGGCTTCCTAGGTTGAGGTTGACCTCCCACCGGGTCGTGGGTGTACAATTTACATATTGAGACGAAGCCAAGGAGAAAACACCAGTAGCGTCCGTGAAAATTCACATGTCGCATTTATTATGCGAACATATAACTGTAGCTAAGAATTTATTTCCGAGCTTCAAAACTTTGACCGCTCGGCTAGCGTATAATAATATAATAAACCGTCCAGTAACTTTAACATGCATAAATAAAGTATACGCATCAAATCTATTATGTGTATGTATATTTAATCGACGTATATGGCTTTGATCCACAGTTTTGTATTGAAATAGTCCCCTTTTAAATAAAAATACGCTTTTATAATGTATCAAAGGATCGTATCGCGATTTTTTTTCGTTGTCTACCTATAAAATAGTTGTATACTTATATAATATGTATTAAGAAACATGAGATACGTATACTTTTTTTTTAATAATTAGGTCTAGTGCAAATTTTAAATAAAGTATGAGTATAATCTTAAAGATTGCTGACATCGCTTCTTAATAATCTTGAAAAAAATTCAGACGTTTAATATATTTTATATATTTTATAATTCTCAAAATCCGACCGGTCGTGCTTAATGGGGTCGCTGAAAAAAGGAAAACCTTTGAAGAAAATGTGCAATGACCTGCAGAAAAGACTCAAAAAAACGTTAATCGAAAAAAATCCAATCAAACTGTGAACCCTCCGGTTTTTGTGTGTAATTTTACTTACCGAGATTACTGTGGCGATAAACTGTACTTTTAACCGCGATTTCGCCGCTCGGTTAAATCGCTTTTACTCTCGTCTTGTTTTTTTCTCATGCGTGTGTTGTAAATGCTTTTAGCGAAGTTTCACTAAATTTTTGCATTGAATCGAAAATTATAAACGGATGTTGCACGATAGTAATCTTGACAAGAACAAGGTAAACTAATTTATGTGCAACTCATTAATACACCGCTTACAGAGTTGGGGAAATAATAATAAATACACTACACTAAAAATGTATCAGTATAATTGATTTATAAATTTTATTTTAATAGTTATTTGTACTGGACTTTATGTCAGTGGTGTTTATTTTTGTTTTTTAGTTGTTATTTATTTTTTGCGCAACAGGCTTTTCTGAAGCGGATTAAACTCTAGATTTCGAGCTGGACTGAGGGATGCGAAGAGAGAAGCGGCGGCTTCTGCGATCTTAGATGGTCTAAAGTTGGGGCGGCCATCTATTAATTACAGTTTGTACGAACTTTGTGGGTCCAAGTTGAAGAGCTTTTAGAGTTATATTTATTTAATTTAATTATTTATTATATCTTCCGTTGTAACCTGACAGGCGTAAGCCAATGCGTTACAACGGAGTAAATCTGTACCAACTGAGTAAGTCAATCAGATATAATGAATACTTACAAGTGAGTATTAACCACCGGACAGTCTGAGAATCAGTGACAAGTGAGTATTAACCACCGGACAGTCTGAGAATCAGTGACATCTATATTACTAATTATAAATTATTATATATAATACAATTTATAATCAATGGATGTCACTGCAGCTAAGACCGTTTTTTTTTATTAATAGCGCATTTATTATAAATATAATTATAAGTGCCGCTGCCGGGGCTCGAACCCGTAACCTCTGAGTCACTAATCTGAGACGTTACGGACTACGCTATTCTGTCCTTAAATTTATTATTAAAATAATATAAAATATTTTTCAATGGAACGACCAATTACAAAAGAGTGACCGTCGGATAGTGTTTTTTATTTGATTGTCACTGTTATAATTTGTTTGCGTTTGCTACGGATACCTTTAATCTTTTCTGATTAATGGTAAGAACTTTGTGAACTAATCTGCTTAAAGTTTTCTCACGGTGGTGTTCCATCTTGACAATAAAACTTTTTTTTGTCTTAGAGTCTAAGAAAATATAATCAAATTCACAGATGCCTTGAAATTTTTCATGAGCAAGATTTAAAATTGAAAGCGAAATGTGAGTATTAAAAATGTTGCAATTTTCAAACATTATCATCAATTCTTGTTGCTGATGGTAAAGAACAGGATCTTTCAGAATTTGCAGCATTTGAAAGCATTGGAAAATGAATTCAGCTACTATTTTCCTGAACTCAGAATTAGACTTAGTACGCAATCCATTTGAATAGTCAGTTGAAAAAGTTCCTGATGATTGTCAGGACGAATTTATGGAACTGACAGATAATTATGGAGTAAAAGATGCGCAATCAATGAGCAATCAATCACATAATTTTGACCTAAGATGTGCGATATTTTCATTTGTGTCAACATATATTTGTGAAACAGACTGGATACTAAAAATGCTGGAATGTCGAGTTGTATTATTGTTGGTGGAGCAACTGTTCTCGTGATGTTCTCTGAATGATCTATTTAAGTCTCTCGTGTTGATGAAGGTTTTTGGCTCATTTGTTACTAAGTTTCACATCTTTCCTAATGCTGGTTCGAAATAGCTCTGGCGAATTGCATATAAGGATGATTGCGAGCTCATTATTGGACACACGCTTTAAAATAGAAACAGTCCAGATGCCCATTTCGACAATCGGTAATCGAATGGTGAAAGAACAATAGCATTATGAATAGAATAAAATGTGTTGTTTAGCTAACATCCTTTCGCAACAAAGAGTAGTTTTTTAAATGGTACTAATGGGCGATTAACGTCTTAGGATGGATCTGCTATTAGGTGGTCCGTATAGTATTTTAAAGTATTAACATACTCATTAACGTAATCACTAAATGTTTTTTTCCATTTTTGTGAATATACTGTGTATGACCCCACTTTAAAGACTGGTTGATCTCTTTTTTGTTTGTTCGAAATGGTCGTTAAAATGACCTCTAAATTATAATATAATTAACATACCGGTGAAAATGTATTTGGATTTCACTGAAAAATACACATTCACTGTAAATAAATAATGGTAAGTTTCTGTTCCTTGGAATTTGGCCCATATAACCGACTGTCCCGATAAACCAGTATAAATTAAATTTGTGAATTGGTCAATCATAACTTAAGAATATGCGTAGTATATAAAAATAATATCATCTAATTTTATTGAATGCTCCGTTTAATATTCTACCATTTTTACTTACTGTTCAGATGTCCTTTAAGACAATCACTGATTTATAGTTACATTAGAATTTCGTCTTTTTCAAAAGCATATGTATTCGTATACATTTTTTATTTACCAGTTTAACAAGTCTTCTGTGCTGATTCTTAATTAAGCCCCGGTAATTGGAAGTAGGCGGCTTTGACTTGAACTCTCTTGTACTTGAGTTTGATTTAAAAAAAAGTATACATGGAAATTGAGCGCGTTTGTTTCGTAACAAGAAGAGGCGTTTGCTACTTTTGATTGAGCCATTCATCCGAAGGAAATGTACGTAATCAAATGACGCTGTGATTATATTGCGAGTATTTGTATATAAAAAGAAACCCTTGGAATTTTTGTGTTTTTTATTCGCGCTTTTATTATAGAGCGGTTTTGCGTCATAAATTATGTGGAAGCTGAATGGGATTGCAAATGTCAAAGCAATCTAATGGAATGCTGTTTTAACGATATCAAATAATGCATTTGTATGAATGCTAGTAGATAAAATGTTTGTGCTGAAAGCGAATTTCTATGTTTTTTTACATATTTGAGAAAATAACCAGAAGATGATGAAATATGCTACACTTTCTTTGCAATTTTATGTACATATTTACATTAAAGTTGTTTAACGTAGAGATATTTTTATGCTGGGATAGCGTAGGAGTTAAGAAACTCTTTAGAGTTAAATATTATAAACCATTATATTTCAAATTTTTTTTTAATTTTAAATATTTGCAACAGCTGCAATTTTAAATACAAGTTTTATTCTGCAAATTTCACAGCTGCATTCAGAGCAGGTAGTACAAAAAGGGACAGAAATTTATGATTAACACTCTAAAAATATATTTTGCCAATTTAGGTTTTATGATGATTTTTGTGTTTTATTTTAATTTTAATCTTATCTGGAAGATCGGAATTAGTGATTATTATATAATTATGATCGATCATCACAGAATAGATTTTCCTGGATTTTTATAACCTCACACATTAATATCGTGATGATTAATTTAAATCAAGCCATGTAATTTATATCTATATTATAAAAAAACAAAAAACATATCTGCCTGTCTATCACAGGTGAACAGTAGTGACGTGACATTTACACATATCATTCTGGCTGCAATGAAAACTGATAATCGAATGGTTCAATTAATTAAAGAATATATGTTTTAAAGAGGTCTGAGAAACATTTTAAAAGTTTGCTATTGACAATAAATTTTCAGAGATATATTTATATTATATTGGACTGTTCACGATTTATATTAAAATAGTGAAAACTATTTTTGTTGAAAGTTGAAAAACGTCTCGATTTTTAGTATTTTTTTAATTGCTAATAATGATTAATAATTCATAACTTTTTTGTTGGGGGAGCAATAGGAGAATTTAGCCAGGAAAAAGCATGTCATTTAATAAAATTCCACGAAGCTTCGAAAGCTTCGAAGCTTCGAAAATCGAAATAATAAAAATCAACCACTATATAAATATAAATTTAGGTCAATGCAGAATTAATTTTATTGCTTTTGACGTGAATTTTGGCCTTCTGAGAAGTGATAATTGTTTTTGCGCCCTCCTTTTGACCTACATTAGGTTTGAATATACTTTGGCCAACTATTAGAAGTCAGTAATGATATTGATAAAGATAGCTACCACATTTTAAAACATAGTGTAATATTTTTCCATGATAGATGAATTGTTTTAATTTGTTTTTTGGAGTTGACCAAATAAAAGTATATTTAATTTAGAACAAGTTGAGTTTGGTTAATTCGTGTTGGATAGGTTTGGGTTTAAACAGAAAATATTAATTTCGAAACTGTTAAATTGAGTTTCATTATAATTTTAGAGCATCATTAAATTTCACTAGCGCCTATCAGTAAAATTATATTTTAGCTAATATAAATATATATATATCTACTCATGAAAATGTATTTTGACTTCACTAGTGAAAATATAACTTCACTGAAAAATACACACTCACTGTAACACGTATGAAAAAGTTCAATAATATAGTTTTATTAGCACATGTCAGATAAATTATGTTTTCACTGGTAAAAATATATATGTACCGATGTAATTACATATTTTTGGAATATTTTTTCAGTGATAACCTGAAAAATTTCAGCTTTTTCGAGGAAGCGAGGGGGGGGGGAAGTTGCCCAGTTGTTGGTCGTTTTTTATTATTTCGATTTCATTAAATGACATGCATTATTTTAGCCTAATTTAAATGATCAATTCTACACTTCACTATTAAAAAAAATATTCAACATAGATACATTCATTTAATGCTTATTTCTTATTATTGTAATGCACAAACAATACGTTTTATAAAACAATGCATATTAATACTTTTTAAATGCACATATCTTTTTAAGAAAGAGTATTAAATAAATACATTTAACACTGTTTGTGATCATATTCTTGAGACTTGCGTTAAAATCTGTGACCAAAATTGATTATTCATCAATAAGGATAAAGTAGACAATAGTGGGACAATAGACACAAAGGCTTTCGTTACGATGAACTAAAACTAAACCCGTTAAAAACACGCAAGGATTCCCCGGTGCATTGAATGAATGTTTCTCTGTTACGAAACGGTCTCGAGAAACAATATAGCACCGTAAGACCACAACATTCCCGTTACACAATTTGACCTCGAAGAAGTCCATCAAGCAAATGCCACTTTCTAAAGGCGTATACGTATTTCGTTGTTCTAAGAAGCGAGTGCAACGATTGGCTGGATGACCGCTGCATGTTTGTGATTGATCAGCAAGCTTTATCCAAGGCTGACTTCGGCAGACACCCGAAGAGACTAGCAGATTCGGCCCGCTCGCGGACAACATACGGTCATGGACGATTACATCCTGAAAGTGACTCCACC
Organism: Plectrocnemia conspersa; assembly: GCF_051122295.1. Classification (NCBI taxonomy): domain Eukaryota; kingdom Metazoa; phylum Arthropoda; class Insecta; order Trichoptera; family Polycentropodidae; genus Plectrocnemia; species Plectrocnemia conspersa. The sequence continues at coordinate 1,900,855 of NW_028277176.1, read as the reverse complement.
ATACGAGCACCAACCTCCGCTATACTCTAAAAACTCTAAGGATCTTCCACTGACATCATCCCTTCGCCAGCTTCTCCACCACCGCTTGGAGAATAATGATAATCGCAATATGTAATATAATCTAATAAAATTCTCACTAGTTTCCACCTGCGTCTTACTGGCTGCAAAGTCACACCCCTCAGGGCTAGAATCCTGAAAACACAGAAATTAGTAGTGTTGTATAATAAATAAAATATTTTTTGATAATAAATTATATATTTTATTTGGTAAGTAAGTAGGTTGTTGACGCCTTTATTTTAGTGAAACTTACACAAATACGTATACAATAAAAATATAGAAAACTGTTTAACATTCAATATTAATGGACAATTGAACTTTGCCGACACTGGTATAGTGGCATACTCCATACGGCGGCATAGATAATGTTTAACAAATTAAAGTGACTTTATGTAAACGCTGTACTTCATAGGCGCCTTGAAATTAAAAATCGATACCAATCGTGTCTAATCAATGTTACATTTTTTGCGTAGGTGTATGTACATGGGCGGCACGCGAAGGCATTTATTCATCAAAACTGCCTAGCGCACAAAAACGCATTTTGACAGCTTCATTACGTAAACGGCTTAGAGACGCCGTCGGAGATAAGACGGCGCCAGGACAGAGAAGAACCCCACGCATATTGTTCCCGGTGTTCCCGGAGACGTATCCAGAATTCGGAAATATCCTTATTAGCATAGTAATAGAAGTGTTCTAGGAGGGAGAGATGCAATAGGAGGTTGCCGAAAGAGCCAGTAGGAGTCGCCTTACAAAGGAAATGCTATGGAAATATCGAATCGGATGCCGATTCATGATATGCCATAAATCCACTCTCCTATCCGCGAAATTAGCATCGATTTGCGATAGCGGTATAAGTACGTTTAAAATGGCAAGAACAGCTTGGTTTATCTGTGTTCGAGTTGCATCAGAGGTTATCTGGTCTCGGTTAATGGACGATTTGATAATTGCGTTGCTATACTATTGCTGTAATAGTATCCAAATTGGGTTTAAATGTATTTTTATTTTTTTTAAATGTCACCGGTTATAGAAAATCAGATTATTGTAGCGTGAAAATGTTTCATGGCAACCATTCAATTTTGTTTGTTTACAGAGCCAAATCACTTAGTTACACTCAGTTGTTATATACAATAGTTACATATTTTTTTTGTGGATACATGCAGCTTACAATCCTAATGTATGTATATATGGTTTTTATTTATATGTGAATAGAGAAGAGAGCATTTATCGTAATTCCGCATTTCACAACAACATTAATTGACACCAATATGTGTGTATGTTGTTTGTAATATATAATAAAATTATATACAAATAAACGTTATATTTTATATACAGATTTAAAACGGTTTCCTAGCAATTTTATTCAGTAAATAAATCGATCTCAGGTTTTCAAGATAATTTTCGTAATTAATTTTTTATGATTCGAATTTAATTTCCCCCCCAAATATTCGAATACCGTATAATAAACGATAAAATATTCAAATATATTAGTAAGGTTATAAAGAACAGAAAAATACGGTTTGAATAATGAATACAGATTCATACAAACATACATATTAATATTTTAATAATGAATGTATTGATTTATTTTAATTTTATGAATACTAGAACATAAGTGTTTCATTCTTTATATTGTACACTAGTACGTAATTTAATTTTAATTATATTTACAGCCAATAATGGATCGTATAAATAAAAATCAATAGCAGCCATCAAAAATGTCCACAGCAGCACAATATTACCTCAGAAATATGAGTAATTTATGAAATTTTGGCAGTGAAAAAGTATTTTTTTTAAAAATATTATTTTATTTATTGCTTAGTTGCAGGGAACAAAAAAGGCACAAATTTGCTATAGCAAAAATGACTACGAGGTTCGCGGGCACAGTTAGAAGGGCTTCAGATGCGCGTGTGGCGTATCTCTTGACTATTGTATATTAATACTTTTAATTGTTTTTTAATGAATTTTTTTTTATTATTATTTTGGTTGTTGATTATTAGTTTCAGTACACAAAAAGGGCACAAATTTGCTATAGATAATGCAGCGGTACATCAAATAAAAAATGATTAACCGAGGTTCGTGGGCATAGTACGCGGAGCTTTAGACGCGCGTGTGACGTGTCTCTTGATTGATATTATATAACAATATTTATTTTTCGAACTGTTTTTTTCGATTTTCCATATCTTGACGATTATATTAAGATTAATTCGATATTCAAATAATTAAAAATACCGTATAGTTGGAAACTCTAGCTGTAGATATTATATAACAAATTTTTGATTCTAAACACTGTTTTGACTTATCTATATGTATCAAAAGACTGATTAATTTTCGTACTGCTGAACAAAATATCTACACAAAGAGATCGTTTTTATATTTATTTATTTATTTATGGCAAATTTGTATTTTTTTATATATACATATTTCATAATTATACCCTAACTTATTTTAACATTGTATTTTTATTTTCTTTACAGGTAATACACTTTTTCTGCAATCGATCTATCTGTGTTGTTGTGTTAATTCTACCATCGCAGCGCAGCGAATTAAAGAAGTATCTACTCTCACAGGTATATATGTTGACGTGACTCTAAAGATTCTTATCTCAGCAAAATACTTTTTTTATTATACTAGAACACTGCGATTTTTCACACTGTTACAAATATATATATTATATTTTGTTTCATAAAGAAGTATTAGTAGTATGTTTATTTGGTAAAATAAATCCATAGATACTTGTTCATGTTAGGTTAATCTAAGGTTTACTTTATTTTATTTAATATCATAACAGAAACTATTTTTTTGTCTATTTTTACATTGGAAAGTCGTTAACCGTTCCATTGACTACCAAATACGCCATTGATCGCAAACCTTTGTCCAATCTCTCCGCGTTCGAAAACACCACACAATAACGGATAAATAGAATGACGCACTTCAATGAACTGCAAGGTTCATTGCAATATATCCATGAATAATTCTTATGCGCGACGTTTCCGTCGATAGCAATTGCTCGCGTCTTATTTCCTTTTCGGTACGACAATAAAGTAGCGCGATTATCCATTCACAACGAGAAAACGATCAGCGAAATCTGTCCGAAGAATTCGTTTTTGTATCGGTGAGGTTTCGCAGTTAAACCCTTTCGCCGGCCGTTAACCGCTATAATTTTAACCGGCGGTTTGTGAAATTCGGTTTATTGCCCGCCGAACCGAACGAGCCATTGTTGAGATTTGCCCGATTTTTTTAATTTACGAAAAAAAAATCATTGACCCCTCTCACGACTCGACAAATGTTCTGTAGTACAATACGATTCTTGTTATGGACGTGTCTAATGATTTTCTAGACATTATGGTCCATTGAAAGGTGTCAATTAACCAGAAAAAAAGGTTTTGATATTTTACAGTTAATTATTAGGTACAAAAGTACAATGCCGATTATTTTTTTTATTTTTGCTCGTAAATCTAAGTAATCAAATTTAAATATATAATTATTGTGTTCAACGAATAACGAGTTAAAAAGTAAAAATACACAATTATCACGTGAAAGCTTTGGGCACTGATTAGAATTTGTTTGTAAGAAGTTGGTATATATTTGATACAATTATTTGTAGTATAAAGACTATTCTTCAGCTTTCGTTCAAGCTAATGGCGTTTGTAATTTTCTAAATATAATATAAGATTCAAAATTATAATTTTCTGCGAATTATGTTCCTATTGATATATAATACATACATAGTTAGTTCTACGAACTCTTACATTATTTATGAGATCAATTTCTTGTTATTCTATATTTTGTAGCGCTTCGACTCATACGCTCAACAGATATTAATAAATATATTCTTGCTAATTTATTTTAATGCTTAGCCTAAAAGTCAAATTATAAATCACTATTTTAATCAACTCCATAATTATTGGTTTAGAATGAGGAACGTCAATTCACATTGTTCCAGAGGGGAGCAGGCAAAAGTTGACTAGTCAGTGCTTGTTTTAATATTTCAATTTCGCAAAGATTCATAGTATTTTATTAAATTAAAGGGGGGGGGGAAATGTCCCATTCTGCTCAATTAATAGATAAGCAAAAAAGTTAGTACAATATTTTTTATAATACTCTCACATTCTTGCAGAATATTTAATCAATATAATTTTGAAGAAATTAGAGAATTTTTTTTATTATTTTATTAGATTTTTTTTGAGGGATAATCTAAGAATTTATGATTTAGAATCAGGGGCGTAATTTCAGATTTTTCTAGGGGAAGGGGCATAGGTTGTCCAGTAAATAATATTTTTTTAAATATTGTTTTTTATTATGATTCATAAAATGACGTATATTTTTCTGGTGAAATTTAGGGGGGGGGGGGGAGCAAATGCTATTACATACACCCCGTCAATGCCGTCCCTGACTGGTGATACATATCAGTATTATTCGATTTGTTTTTGCCCTTAACTTGTTTTATTACACTTATTTTGTCATTTTTTAAAAATATCTTAAAACTTTTGATCGACAACTTATAATCGACAGACTGTGAAATTTGTCTTGTCGATAACTTAAATGAATACTTCAATATAATATCGATTTTTTACCTCAAATAATTGTGGATGATTTGCTATTAAAATTAAAAAAAAGTCTGAGTTAATTTGCTAGGTAAATATAAAAACAATATATAAAAGTGTTTGTTTTTTAAATTGGCAACGTTTCCAGCAACGGCCAATTTGACGACTGACAGCTGATTTGTGCTCAGTTTAGTTTGCCATTTCACAAGTGTTCGCTAATGAGTCGAATTCGGCTTACACACGACCTGAGGAAGCGGGTGGGAGCACCCGGGGACCGTACTTGCAAATTGTGCAAATTTATTTCGAAAATCGTGGTTCAGTTCGCGAAACTTACCGTGCGTTATGTTTATTTACGGTCGTATAAACATCCATTCGAGCAAGTCATTCGAATAACCATGGATTATTTTCACACCACGCATTCTCTAATTGATAATACGCATCCGCAGAGACGTCGTACAGTGCGCCCCGAAAAAGTTGCTTCTGCTGTGGAGCATAGTATTGGGGAGGACCCGAATGAGTCGATTTGCCATCGTGTACACCTTTTGGAGCTGTGTCCATCCACTTTACGCAGAATTTTGCGAAAAAATCTTAGTTTACGAGCTTACAAGATCGATATTAAAGCCGCTTGACCATCTTGACCATCGTGTGCGTTGTACATTCGGTAGATGGGCCGAAAACGAGATTGCTCTTGATCCTAATTTTCACCATTAAATTTTGTTCACTGATGAGGCTCATTTTTAGTTGAATGGCTACGTCAATAATTAAAATTGCCGTATTTAGAGTGAAGACAATCCACAAGCCATTATTGAGACGCTGTTACATCCACAAAAAGTCACTGTTTGGCGTGCTTTATGATCTAGTGGAATCATTGGTCCATATTTCTTCAAAAATGATGCCGGCATAAACGTTACAGTCAATGGAGAGCGCTATAGATCCATGCTTACTAATTTTTTCGTTCCCCAATTAAATGGCATTAATGTGGAAGAGCTTTGGCCACAATCAATTTATTGATGGAAACATTCGATGACCTCATAATTTTGCGCCGCCAAGATCGTGTGATTTAACACATTTGGATTATTTTCTGTAGGGATATGTGAAGTCGCTAGTCTACGCCGATAAACCAGAGACGATGGACGATTTGAAAGCCAACATTCGCCGCGTTATTGCCAATATACGGCTCCAGCTAAAATTGGACTTCCAGATTGCGTTTTATTCGAGCCAGCCGCGGCGCCCATATGCCCGAAATCCTATTTAAACACTAATGGAATAAAATTATCTTTCCAATAAAACCAGTACCATGGTTATTATCATATTTTTTATCTGTCTTATTTCATTTAAAAGTTCTATACCTCTAAAATTGATAACTTAGGATTGCGGATATATCATATTATTTTTTTTGATTTCGAGAGACGATGCATTTTTGTACCCTGCAAAATATATTTTTTAAAACTACGTTTTAGATCCTAATTTGAATATTAAGAGATCTACTGTAAATATTGCTTGTGAAGTTGAAATTCGCTCATTTTTACAACCCAATCTGTCATACACCACCACTGTCGCCCGCACATCCATGACGAATCACCAATCCGCAAAATTTCCCCTAACCGCGCTTAATTATCCGCACGATATGCTCTGTAACCGTGTTCCACCACTATGATCTTTTCGACCCCATCCCCCAGCGCCGAGGCTCATTATTACGCAAATGGCCAAACTGGCCTAGGGCCAATCCCGCTGTGTTACAGCTTCTATCCCCATCGATATCACGGTCGTTACGATGGGGTCGAACGAATCTTGTAACAAATGTAACACGATCGTTGACTTCGCGGAATCGGATTGTTGTGCTCTTTTTGTGTTATGTAAGTTCTGGCCGCGCGTGGGTAACAAGGTGGAATCTACCTGGCGACCCACCTGTTCGCATCCTTTCTCCGGTTCTCTTTGGCGTCTATGGTGTGGTCAGTAGTCGGTGAACTTTTGTGTGGGTGGTGGTTAGAAAGGTAACGGAAAGTGTGATCGTACCTACCATTTTCGGCATCGGAGGTTCAAGAAATCATTTTTTAATGTGTCATCTGTTCAGAGATGTATTTTCATTACATTACATTACATTTAAATTTACTCATAGCAATATAATAAAATTAAAGTTATTAGTCTCCGTTTACATCCCAATTGTGCCCATATTTGTTTTACGACATTATCTTAAGTTATTTATAATTGCTTAAGTCATTACAATTAAAAGCCGACAAAAAAATGAATGAAGAAAAAAACACTTTGTAATTGCCATAATTCCAGAAATTACTCATTTTCTCAAGTTAATATTGTGCAGTATTATTTTTATTATTTTTCAATACGTGTAATGTTTAATTTAAAATCTGCATCAAGTAATTTATTATGGTACTGTATTTTTGAGCGTTTTAAGTTGTAGTTTTTTCGGTAGCAAGTATAATTGATTTAAAGTATAAAACACATGATCCTCTTATTATTTTTAAATTAACATTAAAATATGTATTTATTATTTTAACTGTGTTTTTCGATTCTTAGCAACATTGCGAATATATTCAAATATCTTTCTCAACTGCCTTTCTGCCCTTTTTGTTTCTAAATTTTTACCATCTTTGGAATGTCTTGTAAATCGTTTTGGTTTAATATATCATTCGCCAAATATACTTGTAGCGATTGGTTCATGTTTGACACAAGTCGAGGGTCACGACACACTCGCATCTGAAGACCCGCGGACCTAGCAGCCGAACAAACCCCCTTTAACATACTACGTGTTTTACATTTATCCGTGATTAAAAATAGATAAAATAAAATAAAAATAATATTATTAAAATAAATAATGAAAAACACATTCTTTAAATATTATTCATAATTAAAATAATATAAGTTAAAAGGGGTTTATCTATCAAATATATCAAAGCATCAATGTCTTTATTTTTTTAACAGCTCCATTAAATTACGGATAGCTCAGATCGCTGGTATGCCACCCGGGCGCGTATATGCCACATACCGCATTGTCTGGAATTCTTGGATTGTCTCTTGATCCATGTGGTTCACGCCGGCACCACGGTCGCTTACTTGTCTTATTATTGCTCCTTGCCTTATTAATGCCTCGCCAGTTGGGCGCACACCGAAGCGTGACCCTTTTGGATCCCTAGGGACTCTTCCTCCGGTCCCTCTCGCCAATGTCATTTTTTCCCTACATTCTCCACTTCCGTTCGCTCCCGGCGGAGTTCCGGCAATAAAAAATAGACACACGAGCAATTTATTTGAGCACCGTGTGTAATTCTTTGATATCATTCAAACAGCTCGGAGATAAGATTTTCGCCTTGTTTCCTGTTGACTTGGGTCGTTGAGTCAGCGCCACGGTTCTGGAATGAAGAATTCGCTCCAGATAAGATCGCTCTCTGAGATGGAACTGTAGTTTTGATATCTTGACTGTTGAAACGTAGCAAATTTACTAGACGAAGACGCTGGTTGCATTCAGATTAAATTTGGACTGTAGTTTTATCTTTTGAATGAATGAGTCATTCGAGATTTATTGCTTCCCATGTGTATAAAAACATCAACGAGCCGTTTATTTGCATTATTTATTAGGTGTTTCTTTGTAAATTTCTAAAAATAAGCCAATAAAAAGATTATTATAGCTTTATGGCCATTTATACGTATACGAAGATCTTCGACCTCTCTTAATTAAAGTTGTTTTATTGTTATCTCCATTGTAAATCGTGACATTTTTACACATGTCACTCGATTTATACAACGAAGAAATGATTTAAAATGCTATTTAATTCGAAGTAACGGTTTTTTATTTGATTTTGATGCATTTTTTAGTAACGTTAGAAAAAAGAAATATTTTATCAAGAATAAAATAAATACTAAATATAAATGCCTTTTTAGCAAAATCGTATAACTGACTCATAAGGAACATATAATTTGTATTTCTCCAACGATGTATCATATATTATCAAAAACTTGCTTTATTTATCTCAATTTATAGTGTTAAGCCCATGCCTTACCGTATAGATTAATTGTATTGATTTATGGCGCTTTTAACGCGCGAGAATTTTTTTCTCACGGTCAAGCGATTGCTATATATTTTCTTTATCAATATTCATCCAAAATCGTTGAAGAAAAAGAGCGCAGCTCTGTTATTTTATCAGCAAAACATACCATAGAATAAAAGCTCATACCAGATCGACTGCTGCAAGTTATATTACTCCCCCAGGGATTATCCTACCAGACAATGCGCAATCTTTTATTTATTTCGCCATTGTTTCAACATCTCAAAACGTAACGTATACGTATAATTAAACCCATTCATAATTAATCCTGCCAAAGGTCGAGACGCTAAACACATTTACTGCGTACTTACACCGGCATAACACGTATGGTTCTTTAGTCATGGAAACAATGGGTACTGGAATAGGATACGTGGTGTTTTGGCTTTTATCCTCATATTATATTTTGACGTTTTTGACCGAGAGCAACTCTCGGAATGTCTCCTTCGTTCCCCGAACGTCTTGACACTTGACTATTTCGGTCCCTGACAGGAAAAGTGTTTTGGTTGTATTTCGAGCCTAGGCCCCCGGCTGTAAATGCTTTGATAATGTTTAACGTGTAAACAAAGCGAGGGACTTTCGCTTAATTACTATATTATGTAAAAGCGCAGTAAAGGCACGCGGACCGAGCTGATTACTCCCAGGAGTGGCTTAAAAAGTAAACTTTCGGATGTAATTTGCGTCAAAAAAATTAGCACGAAATTTTCATTCTCGTCATTCATGAAATTGTGGCGGTGTTTTATTAATGAATGGTTTGATCAATGAAACTAATTGAACAGTAGTTTAAATATTTATTTAACATATCTTTTAAACATTCTCTTTTAGTTACGGTTTGTATTATGTAGAATTAACAAATTTCAGCTGTGTAAGGGTTTATTTTTAAGAAGTTAAATTTAATTATCATATATCAGTCCGAAACTCTGATTATATATTCAACAGCTATATAGGGTTTCCCGAATTTCCATAAAATATTCCATCGAAAAAAATTACAATAAATTTTAAAAGTGACATTTTTTTCATTCTTTCAATGTAATCTTTATCTGTGAAAACAGAAAATATTTGCTAGGGTTAAAGGTTAAATTATTTATATTTGCTAAATAAATTATTAAAATAAAAAAAATAATAATGTTTGTAGCACCCGATAGTAAGAATTTGTAATAAAAAATATTATTATAGTTAGGAAAACCTGGAAATTCGATCGAATTTGACGTGCTTTTTTGGTCTTGGCTCTTTAGGGCGTATTGATTAGAGCAATTGGACATATGTTTCAGTGTTATTGCCAAACATACATTTTGCATATGCTATGACTAGGGATTGCGATGAGAGAAAAACAGTCAATACCGGTATTATCGGTATTGACATTTCTTAAAAATTGGTAATAAAAAACAAAAAAATAACATCCATTCAACTAATTGAATATTGTTAAATGTTAATACAGGCTTGCGAATTTTGTAAAAAAATTAAAAAATTCAAGAGTTTTGAAGATATTGATATCTTTGAAGATATTGAATACAAATGTAGTAACAGTAAATGAATAAACAAGGAGGTCAAATTTTGATTTAAGTTGCTGACATTTCTTACCAATTATCCATCTGTTAATGCATATTTCGTGTTTCAAACAATAGAAAGCTTTTTAGCAATATTCCTTACATTCAGGTACTTTTAAAAATACTTTATACGCTGATCCTTTATTGTGTTGTCTGTCAATAAGACGACTGTGTATATAAATCTTATTGTTCTATTTATTTCTTCACTTTCATTCATTACTATGCTGCTTTTTTTTAAAGTACGGGTGCTAAATCTTTTTTCTCTTAGAGCAATAATTCTAGAAAATCATGATCTTAAATAGACAGCTTCTGGATGCAATATATTTTTCATACCAGGGGCTAGAGCACTATTCGCCAATTTATTACAATGAAATATATTTCTATATTACTCTTTATTTTGGCTCAGTTACGATTTTCCAAAAGAATCTTATGAGAAATGCGTAAAATTTGTAAACCAGTTTGTTTAATATGCGACATATTTTTTTCTAGAAACAGATTTATGTGATTGAGATGTGATTTATTTATATATTTTTTTTAATTGTTACATAATTAATACTTATTTTAGGATGTCTCAATATATTTTTTTTTCGAAAGATACATATCGTATACTTACATATTTCTATTCATTTTAATAGTAACATAAAATAAATTTTAGCTATAAATGTTCATACATTTTAACATTGATATTTTGCCTTGATAACGCTACTTAGGTTGATCCCCCTCAATAGACATTATTTTATTTTCTGCAATGTGGGAATTGTCGTTAAAATGAATGGATTTGATAATTTTTAATATAATACCGGTAGTACCAAAAGTCAATTTTGGCACAATACCGGTATTACTGGTATTTCAATTCCTAGTTACGACGCGCTGAAGCATTTCACATTAATATTAATGTGACATATGGGCCGTTGATTTTGAAAGTGGGGCAAGTCTATATTATGTTATTGTTGGATAATTAATGGTTTGCGTTTGAACTGATTTAAATATATTATTAAGCAATAATATATTTATTTTAGATTGTTTACGGTATTTTTTCATAAAATTTTCATAAGAAATAATTATATTCGCGTTTTTTAAGCAAATAAAATGTTTTTAATTGGGCCCAATGGACTTACCTTACTTTCAAAAGCAATGATTTTATAAAAATGTTGATTTTCTGCTTTCAAGAGTTTAATTGTTTTTAGAAAAAAATAATCGAATCACACTTTACCGTGGTTGATGAAAGTGCAAATTAAATTCCTTGTTAAAAATATTCCTATAAATTTTCTTCTTAACATAACTTGTGTTATTTTGCTTAAATTTATCAAGGTATAAATTGTACATTTTTATTATATTCAATTGAAAGTTGAAATACTTTGTATTTGGATTGTGAGACCTTGTGTAATGGCTTTCTGATTGTGAAATATTCTCAGTGTGTTTTACTTCTTCCTCATTGATTTTCCTGGAGGAACGTTTTATTCTACCTCGAAAATTTTCTCTAAAATTTTGTTGCGTAAGGAGCACGGTCCACTCCTTTAGATGTATTAAATGTGTCTAAAAAAACTATTGCATACTAAAATTTTTGCTTCTTTGATATCTAAATAATATTTAAAACTTCAACTCCTTTTCGTTCTTCTGTAATTTCTGGGTCGCATTCTTCTCTTAGCACACTTCTGTGTAAAACCATTATGCCTGTACTACACTCTCTGGAAGATGTCCGAACCGAAGTTACAACTGAAGTCGGCCGAGACCTACGACTTCGAGTAAGCGACCACACTGCCACAAATTTCATATGCCGCCCGGACGGCGGCTTCTGTCACGTTCAGCTGGCATATTTGCGCGCGATCGAAAAATGTACCAAATAATCGCAATTTTTAAATTGTCATTTTATTAAGTTTGTGTGGGCACTCACCAATACAATATCAGTGAAAACTTTTTGGTCGTAAATATTCAATTTACGCAAACTTTTTGTTGGGTTTTGCGAAATACCGAAAAGGCATAAAAATGATACTTCAGAATACGAACACCACATCTGTTACTATCCTAAAATTTGTCGCCATCGATTCTAAATAAGAATTCGTTATGGTGTGACATTTATATAAACCGATCTAGGAAAATACATAAGGATATTCGAAACGATTTTTTTTTAACAAAATGAAGTACCACTAATTATTTTTTAATTATTTAATTTTATATGAAAAAAAATATAATAACGATATCTCTTAGAAGAATATACTATCAAAATATAATTAATCCCTTTTGGTGCCCTAAAATATTCAAAGATGTCAGTAAGAGTCTGTTGAAGTCCCCGATAAGCATGTGGTATTATAACTTGACCATGTGACTACGATGCAGCGCTCGACATGCGTGTTGATCATAGGACGCCTACGCGCATACTGAAATTGAACCGAGTTACTCGTCCTATCTCAGTTTGCGAAAAACCATATCATTATCTCTTTCACTCTCGTCACTTAACACGAAAAAGAGTGAAAGGAGAAGTATCTCACCGCTCGCGCTGGAAAGAGAAGCTCCAACTTTGTTGTCCGTTTGCCGACAATGTTCGGAAGCGCTCGAAGTTGGTCAAGTCGACTGAATTACCCCCACTTCACCTCCCGTTCTCGGTAACCTCGGACAACTTCCGAGAGATTTTAGAGCGGGCAGAACCGAAGTCGATCGAAGTAACCCACTATATTCTCCGTCCTTGGCCAACCTTGGCCAACTTCCAGAAAGTGTAGTGCAGGCATTAGTCTGTAAGAATTCAAAATTTTGCTTTTCAATTTTTATTAAAATTATTTTATTTTGAGTGGACTTGCCTCACTTTAAAAATCAATAAATAATTATCATCGACCAAAATAAATTACTAGTAAAAAATTACACTTTTATTTAAATATATGATTGTGAATTTATTAAAAACAGAATTTTTAAGATAATTTCTAATTACTAATAACTCTTTTTTTTTTAACAAAATGAACTTGCCCCACATACAAAATCAACCGCTCATATTAATAAGTTGAAATTTTACGGTAATAATCGAACCAGAGGCTTACCCCCCCATGTTTCACACAATTCACGTTCCTATTAAACAGTTTAATTTGTAAAGGTTGTATAACCGCATTTAGTATTTAATCCTTAACACCGTTTAATGTATGCGTATCAACGTTTACGAAGCTCGTTGAAAGGATAGCATACAAAACTCGCAACTATAGTGTTGTGTGTTTGAAAACACGAGTGCACCATATAAAGTCGTTAGTCTCGTATGGAAATAGAGTCATAAATGGATGCTTTATGAGTGTACGTAGAGTGCGGGGCATCCAGCAGCGATTGTGTCTTTCTATTTTTACTCTTTGAAACTGGGTTCATGGTTCAAATATAAATGGATCTTTTCGTACTTTCCACATGCGCTCATTCATGTACATCACAAAACTCGATGCAGTGTATAGTGAGCATGTGGCGAGTTAACGCGAGCATTGTGCCCCTTTCGGCATGTAAACTCACCAGATTGTAGCATATAAAACTCTAGCAGACACAATGTGTTCTCAGGAAGGGGTTTTGTGTATGCTTAGGGCTTATTTCGGAAGGCATAAACTGCGTTGGATCAAATTAGTTCAAGTCTCGAGTTAACGACTTGGATGGTTCGGAACTGAAATGAAATTTATGAGTGCCGAATTTAATTATATAACTGGGTCAATGGTGTTATTAGGACTTCCTTATGGTGATCGGATATATTTATATACTGGATTTGATGGTTGATACCATATAAATGTACAATAGTATCTATTAACATTCATATTATGCGTCATTAATCATTAACCATGAATTAATATATCTTGAGCTTTGTTAATAATGAAGCTGATGGACGTACCATAATTAATAACATATTAAAATATGTATAGTGCTTATTTCATCCCTTCTAAAATTCATATTTTATTTAGGGATGATTTTATACTTCCTTAATCTTTCGTGAAATATGAATATATTTATTCTTGAAGAGCTAGTTTCGTATAGAAATATAGTAATACATATATTTTTTACGCCTTTGATATATCAATGTTTTAGATATTTTATTATTTATTTATTTATTTAAATACATATGCAGAACATAACAGTTTAATATTTACAGAAATAATGCGTCCAACAACTGCGAGTACCTAGATGAAAACAAATCAATACTATCTTACAGACAGCTGTGCTTATTGGGGGAGTTGTCTAATACTTATGTTCTTGCATGCAGTACTTTAACCAATATGAAAGATGAGTTGTATAAGTCGCTGACTATTGACCTGAAAGACTTGTGTTCGAATCGATTCAATGAATTAGTGATTATTATATAATTATAATTCCGATCGATCATTACTAGATGTTCCTAATCTCAATACTAAATAAAAATCGATGTTTACATATTAGGTATTTAAAATTCTTGAATCATAGAGAATGTTTTATATGCATGAAAAAAAAATACATAAAATATATAAACAATGAACTTTTTCCAGAAACTGCAAGTTGTAAATATTCCTTATTTGTAAATTTAACGAGTAGTTGATTAGATACGCTCGTCGATGCGACTCAAGGAATCATTTCCCAGCATACATTGTAGGAATTTTGTGGAGAAAAAATGGATAGTATTTATATTCTCAGGTATCAAAAAATCTTTTTTGGCCATTTCTTATTAAAACTAAAATGCTTGTATTATTATGATCAAGAATATTGCACACTATGTAATTATACAAGGCACACAGTGTCTCCGAGTTACGTAATTATTAATCTGGCGGCTTTTGCATCCGCATTAGATTGCCTCTGTCCAAATCATTGCCTCTCGTGTGTCTCATCAGTCTCTCATTTGTCTTCCGGTGTGTGTTCATGTCTTTTTTCTCATCTCGTTTGATTTGTTCTTTCGCTTCGACGGACACCCTCGATTTTCCTCTTGTGTTTTCTTTTCGTGTTTACTTGTTGTCGTCTGTGGGTGTTTGCAATCTGACTTGACTTCCGCCATCGATACATCTGTCAGATCAGAATTTGTTGATGTTTCCTTTTGGCCTACTTTTCATACATTTTAGGAGTCCATGTTATTATTTGGACATGGTTTTCAATTACAACTTGGACACATTTCTTATTGGTAAAAATTTCTCCACTGCTAACTTAGATTAAATGTTCGAGTATTAGAAATGTGATGCAAGGAAATGATCAATCCAAAATTAAAGATAATCAATTCATATGTCGTAAACTTCAGATGAACTGATTTTATGTACTGCATTTTCAGCACATACAGTATATCACATATGATACATATGGATGCAAAATAATTGAATAAGTGCACAATAAAAATAATCCATTAATATCAATCACAGACTTATAGTCTGTGAGGAGATTATACACTTACGTATGTTTGATTTGTATAGTCTGCTTATTAAAGTTATGTTTACGATATTGTATAATTATTAAAGTTTCAATTTTACAGACAATATTATTTTAGAAAGGCACTCTAATGTCGCCAGTTCTCTCGAGAGAGTAGGAGCTATGCGCAGACCTTTTCTGAACAAGCCCTCTGGGGTTCAGTCTCTGTGGTGCAGCTTTAATGGCTGTAGTCTTTGCGGGCCACTATGTAGAGTTGTAGGCTTTTATTCAGAGTCTGACTGGTTTAACCCTTTGAACGCGGAAAGCGACTAAAGTCTCCCAATTGATTTTTTTTATCTCTTTACGCAAAAATCAGTAAAAAAAATGCTTTTCAAGAAAAAACTTTTTTGTGAATAAACATAAAATATCATTTTAAATGAATAAAAATTAAAAAAATGAGAACATTTAAACACAGTATCAAGGTAAAATTTGCATTTAAAAAAAAACAATAAAATATTATTTTTGATTAACGCGTTCAAAGGGTTAAGGGTAGAGCACCGGCGAGATTTTATTGACTTTTAAAAAATACATTTTTTTTATTAGCTTGCAAAGCACCATAAAAACAACCTTTTTGTGCATGAAGGGTGCAATAGAATGCGTCTACCGGCATAAAAACCACTATTGTAATCTACCTCTTGCAATAATGATTTATAAATTTCACCTTGTATGTATAATTCAAGGCGTGAACACTTTTCGTTGGTTGAATATGCAAACGATGCAATTGGCCAACTATTTTCTGCATCTCTGATTCGACACAGACGACCCGAATCAAGAGTATAAAAGATTCGCAGACTATCAAGTGATTCGAGATGATTACCACCAATATTAACGACTCGACAATATTTCGCTTTGATAAATTGTACACCTTTCCGGTGTCTATTTTATCTGCAAAGTCACACCCCTTCGGCATTAAAATCCGAAAATACTGTAAGTAACATAAGCTTAGAAATAATATCTATAATCATGTACCAAAATCAAACATGTTAAAGTATTGTGTATAAAATTTGCCATTGATTTTTTAGTATTATTTGCTAATATTCACCATTAAAAATCAACATGTGCGTATATATCGTCCATAAATATATCATATATGTTTCTACTTACTACTGCTTCTCCAAGAAACATGAATTAGTAATAGACCTGAATTGATTTATTTATTTTTAGCCTTGAGCCAGACATAGCTTACATCGAGGTTTGTTTTAAAATATTCAAGAGCATCGATTCAGACGCTTTGTATGTATTTTTAACAGTCTTATTTCTCTCTGAAAAGGGAATTCTTTATTCAAGATTATCGGATAAGAATTTGGCTAGAACACTATCCAATGAACTTATGAAAGTAATACAACATTTACAACTTTGCACGTTAGACACCAGAACCCTTCTCCTCAGGCATCGATTATGAAATTTCCAAAGTTGTATAATTGTCCTGACGAAGGTCGCTAAATTTAATCTCAAGTCTCAAATTGCGTTAGTTTGGAACTTCATTTCATGAATATTCTATTTAAATTTTTTTTTTTTAATTTTGAGGATCAAACGTATATCTGAGCCACTAACCAGCAAGTCGTTTTTAATAAATATTTTAAGCTGTCGTTTATTTTGGCTCAAATTAATTAATCTATTTGGGTTTTTGAACATATTAAATAGAAAATCAGTTTCGAACTTTTCATCTCGGGTTGGTCGTCAAACCGCAGTTCACTAGGTTATGCACTGTGTTGTAATGCTTTATATATATCTGAATGTAGAGCTTGGATGCAAGTGTGGTCTGTGGACGAATCTATAAATAGAATATTCCCATAAGCTTAGACCAACACTTGTCCACGAATGTGGATGTAGGTATTCCAGCTAGGATTTAATGAGTAACAGCGGATTAAACGTGTCATCTACGTGCAAAGGGTCTCTAGACGCCATTATATGACTGTATCCATATCTACCAACCTCTTGTTAAAATTATATTCAACTCACATAATATTCCGTTGACATTGCGACACGTGTAATCCTTTGTTTGACTCTTGGACAGTAAGTAGTAATACGTCCTAGCATAATGGAAAACTTTGGTTCATGCAATTTTATATAAATAAGTAATACGATACTCGCGTTGAGAACAAAGCATAAATACTGTATACATACTGTGTTTTGAGAAAATTGTTATATAACACAATTGAAGTAATGTACTTTTGTAACGTTCAAAATAGTACAATGTAAAGCAGCGATCGACTTTGCTAATACATGTTTTAGTTTTATTTGAGTAATATACATTTTGAATGATATTGCTACTATTCTATTCGTTGTTTGCGATTTTATATTCTATTCAGGAAACTTTGTATCGTTACTTTTATTGATGAGTGCTCATTTTATATTCGTTCAAGGTAGTAACATAAAGCTGACGGAGTCATATTAAAAAACCATTAAGTTATGTCTATAATACATAGCATATTTGGCGTATAAGTTACGGTAAATACGCATTGTAAATACAAACATATATCTATGAATAATATTAATCATATGTGAGTGAATATAGGTTTTGATTATTAGTTAAGGGATATGTATAATACATGCCAAGGGCGGGCGGTAAAATACTTTTCCTCTCGCTCGGTCGCGTGTTAAGTGACGAGAGTGAGTGAGAGATAAGGACATGCTTACCGCATGCTCTTATATCTCATTCACTCTCGTCACTTAACACGCGGACGATCGAGAGGGTAACTATATTACCGCCCGCGCCTGATAACTAAATATAAATTGATATGTATGTGCAAATTAAAAAGTTCTATGGATATAATAATTTAGTGTCGTTAGTTGTAGTGATGCTGTAACGTAATAGTTGTCTCAACGCTTGAAGGCTAAAAGCTGCTTGTGAAGGTCCGTTTTTATTCAGCTAAATCAAGGGTCGGCATATTTTTTTTAAAGAGCTTAAAAAATATTCCAAATTTATCTATACTTTTGAAATAAATTCTTAAGAAAAATCTATATTTTTTTCTTCATATTTTATGAAAAAAAAAAATTTCATTGCCTTTCATATTTTTCATATTATAAAGGATAACAAAGTAGCTTAACATAAATTATGATTTAACCAACGCCAGTGTAAGTTTCATATATTAGCACTGTTTTTATTTGTAGTTTGAAGTTAAATTTGTTAAGAAATCCCGTGATATTTGTAGCAAAGGCTGATTATCAACGCCATAAGCGCGTTTTTTCGCTAACAAAAATTTCAATCGCTCCTCTGAGTCAAAAAATCTCAATAAAATTTTATTGTGACTGAGCCATTAAACTGCTGTATGGTAAAGCAATTCAGGATATTCGGATTTAAAAAATAAATGATCACAGTTAAATCTACGAAAGTGAATTCAATTCACAGCTGACAAAACTGGTTCAATAATACACGATAAATTGAGATATTTCGCACAAAGTGCATGCTTTTGAATATTGCAATGAATTATCTACGGCTTTGAATGCCTTGCATTTGCTCTTATATTTTTTACAACTAAACTCTAACCCATTACGCACATATTTTTATGCTGATAAATACAAAATGTATTGTAGTATTAAGTACAATTTGTTTGTTGTCCACATTATAAAGTTTATATTGACTTAAATGTCAAAAAAGCATCGTTTAAATCACTCATATGCTTGCACTACACTCTCGCTACTCGGAAGTCGCCGAGGTCGCCGACTTCCGAGTAGCGGCCACACTGCCACAAATTTCATATGTCGTCCAGACTGCGAGCGTGAATGACGTACGCACGGCGGCTGCTGTCATGTACAGCTGGCATATTTGCGCGCGATCAAAAAATGTGCCAAATAATCGCAATTTTTAAATTGTCATATTATTAAAATTACGCTACTGATAATTATAAAAGTTTGGGTGGGCACTCACCAATATATCAGTGAAAACTTTTCGGTCGTAAATATTCAATTTACGCAAAATCTTTGTCGGCTTTTGCAAAATGCCATAAGGCATTAAGATGATACTTCAGAATACGAACACCACATCTGTGACTATCCTAGAATTTGTTGCCGTCGATTCTAAATAAGAATTCGTTATAGTGTGACATTTATATAAACCGATCTAGGAAAATACATAAGGATATTTGAAACGATTTTTTTTAACAAAATCAAGTACCACTAATTATTTTTTAATTATTTAATTTTATATGAAAAAAAATATAATAACGATATCTCTTAGAAGAATATACTATCAAAAATATAGTTAATCCCTTTTGGTGCCCTAAAATATTCAAAGATGTCAATAAGAGTCTGTTGAAGTCCTCGATAAGCATGTGGTAATATAACTTGACCACGTGACCACGATGCAGCGCTCGACGTGCGTGTTAACCATAGGACGCCTACGCGCATACTGAAATTGAACCGAGCTACTCGTTCTATCTCAGTTTGCGAAACATCATATCATTATCTCTCTCACTCTCGTCACTTAACACGCGACGGAAATATCTCACCGCTCGCGCTCGAAAGAGCAGCTCCGACTTCGGTTTCTTTGACTTCGGTCCGCTTGCCTACAATGTTCGGAAGCGCACGAAGCTGGCCAAGTCGACTGAATTACCCCCACTTTACCCCCCATTCTCGGTAACCTCGGACAACTTCTGAGAGATTTTAGACCGAGCTCGACCGAAGTAACCCACTATATTCTCTGTCCTTGGCTAACTTCCAGAGAGTGTAGTGCAGGCATAAGATTTACAAATACATATTAAAATCAAAATCGTAAAGATGCATTGGGTAGGTGTGCTATATCATTTATAATCTTAAAATCTGATAGCTCTACGGAATAATTTTCAGTGGTCTCTGATCGCGTGCACACGGTTGCATGTAAGTTCTCAAAACAATTTTTTTTAGAAATATTGTTTTTGAAATTTTTTTAGGAAATGTTACTTCTTTGATTTGATTTTTTTGCCGACTCACTAGAGATGGCGCCCCAGGCGACCGCCTATGTAGCCTCTGGATCTTTTCAACCAAAATATATCATACATATGTATGTATATTCTTGATAACAAACAGGTGTAGATATTTTAGCGATGTTTTTCTTTTTTTTTAATATTTTGTTAATGATTAATAAATATGACAAAAAATAGTGTAAAGGCATTAACACATTACAGTCCGCTGACGCGTTTTTCGTGATAGCGAAACTTGGCGGTCAGTTTGTTCACGCATTTTCGAGGGTTAAAAATAATGTATTTTAGGCTTTTAATAATACATTGCGGAAGTAATAAAGACTTAAACTTTTATCTAGAGATTGCAATATATACATTTATAATTATTTTAGTAGCGTGAAAAAATTATCATCTTTTGTCAAACCATGTCCTTTTATAAATGACTGAATAATCAATACTGGTTTTTACCATCCCATGTCAAAATTACGCCCCTTATCTAGCGGTTGTGATCTGTAACATCATAAAAACATAATTTCATCAAATTATGCATTCGCAAAGTACAACTGAGCAACCGTTGCAGTATTTTAAAATACGACCCGCAGTCACGCTCCATTGCATGACTGCAAACAGTTATAACCTGCATTCGATATAAAAACGTCTAAAAAACACGTAACACTGTCATAATCTAATTTTAATTACCTTCCATCCCGTTATGCCAAGAAATATGCAATCGTAGGCATTGTGAACGATTGGTTAGATAAATTATAAGAGCTTTTGCCGAAAGTGAAACAAAAGCACAACTCTTGCGAAATCAGGCGAATTTGTTTGGATACATTCTACAATATTATATAAGACGAGGATCGATAGCTCGGTGAAACGTGTTTCGCATGTGTGTTTCTAGCTTAAAATTTTGTGATTTAAAGCGGGATTGTGCCCGTGTTGAGTTTTGGGGTCAATTCCATTAGCCGGGATCTGGACCGACTCAATTAATGACCTTTGACGTGGAAAACTGGACACAATTGAGTCAGCGATTCATATTTTTTACTTGATAAGATTTGTTTTCGATAAAAAATATTATCAGAATCTGTGCTGTTTATTTTTTCATAGAATATATCAAATAATTCGGCTCCGAAGTTCTAACAAGACAAACAGTAGACCAGAGTCGAAACTTTGACGCTTAAGTTTCGAAGTTTTGCGAATATCTTACGGCGATGAAACGAAAGTAAAAGTATAAGAGACGAAGTTAAATAAAATATAAAATAGTGTTAATGCCATTTTTAGCGAGTTTACATTTAAATTAAAGTTCAAATGTATAAGTAACCGAAGTATGGAAAAAGCAGTGGTTTTTAAGCTAACAAAGGGACATTTTCTAATATAAATTCAAAGTTAATACTATTGCTGCAATTTATCGCTATGTTGTTAAGGAATCGATTTTAGATGACGAGTAAAAGTAAAAAACTTTTTCAAGGGATTCGATTTTGTTGGCGTCTGATGTCTGTGTCGATTTGACCCCGGCTCCACTAGTAGCAAGCTTAAGGTTGGAATCAAGTTTTACGTAAAAAGTCGATTGATTTTTTTATTGTCTATGTATATTATATATTGTTGGCAAGCGGAGAATATCAACAACTGTCCTCTTTCTTGTCTTCATAATCAATAGTGGATGATTTGGGTGGTGCTGGAGTATGCGTATTATTTTAGTGCTGCATGTGCCTTGCGTCTAAATGCGTAAAAAAGGTAACTGTATTTTCGCTACCTACTCGTGGAACAGTTTTTGCTGACTTTTTTACCTGTTTTGTACGAACCGGTTAGTTATCTCAAAATAATACTTTTCATTTTTATTTAATAAACCATACTTGGCTACAATAACCCATTTAAAATTACTAATTGCGCTGGAAAGGAAATTTTAGCATCATATCGCTAGTTCCTTTTTGGCAGTCTGCACGAATGTCGTTGTTTTTATGCACATATGTTGGAATAAATTATATATAGTATAATTGTATCTTGTATACTATATTATTATTTATCTTTATAATTAATTTTTTTTTATACACGTGTAGAAGGCAGGATGAGAAATCTCTATTTTGTAATTTATTCCCAAATAAGGTAAAAATAATGTAAATCGCTTTCTGTCTGGAGCCAAGAAGTAGTTTTTAATATACAGTAGGAAGAACGCTTGACATATTAAACACAGACATCTCAGCTACATACGCTTGCATAAAAATGTATACATATATTATGAAAGCTTGTGCGATGTCAAGGTTATGCAAAACGCGTCTCGAAAGTTAATGCCGTATCATATGGTGAAGGATGAATTCATCTTAAAAATGCTAACTACAAAAATCTGGATATTTGTTATATTATGATTTGTATTTTAAACCTCACATGTAGTTAATATTTGTAATAAGGCAGCATGCTAGGATTTCTAATGAAATTTTGATATGCCATTTTGGTGTTAGCATATGAATATATGGATCGATAATATATAATTCCAGTGCGATAGATTATTACTAACGATTCTTAATTGAGAATCAATCGAATTGGTGATATAAGATATTATCCGATAATTACAAAAGGGTTCGTTTTCTGTTGTTTGTCTCTAGGCCGGTATGCTGTCGTAATTATTGGTTATTTTTTTTTAAATTTGAGTGGCTATTATGCTATACTGGGTGTTCTGCACGATTTCTACAATGATTATCATTGATGACGCCCTACTATTGTTGTTTGCGTAATTTCTAATTTATTGTTGGAACATCACAGAATAAACATTTTTAGATATTTAAACGTAACATCCAAGTAAGTTATGTTCTAGTACATATTTGTTTAATTTATCAGTAAAGGCTTTGAATATTATAGCATATCAAATTATTTGCCTGTGACGATATTATTGTGATTTGTGGTATTTAAATCAAATGCAAATTTATCAGTGATAATTTTCATAATATGCAATGGATGGGTGAATCTAGAGAGTCGTCCACAAAAAAAAATAGTGATTTTGTACTTAAAATTGTGAAAAAGAAAATAAAAGCGTTCAAAAAAAAAACCGATTTTTTTCTCTTACAATGTTTTAATTGTATATATAAATATAAATAGAAATAAGGTACAGGGTAGCGGATGCAGTAGATTTATTTATTGTTAAACACGCCCTTTTTTCGCGTCGTAAATCGAATATACCCCTTGCTGCCGCTCTCCTCGATGTTGCCCGTGCAGCTCTAAGGTTGCTAACTACTTGGTTCCCTGCAAAACATATGTATATTTTAAATGTAATTGATTACTACTTATATACAAATGTATAATGTATGTATTAATGGACTTTTACATGAATTATTTGTATTGTAATAGTATAATTATATTTCACTAGCTGTTGGTCTCTCACTATTGCGAGGTAACGCAGCTAGCGGCTGTTTTATTTCTTAAACGCGTTCACCAGTAGCGTGCCGTCCATAGATGCGGTAGATTCAAAACGCCACCAGCATGAACGGTTGATGGCGAGCGACTCAGCCGATCACGTAATCGTGTTTATATTCGCTCGTGTTTATAGTCGATCAACCGTGCATGCTGCTGACGTTTTGAATCGACCGCATGTATGGACGGCACGCCACTGGTGTTTACATATTTTATATGATATGCATAATTTTTTACGCAATTTTTAGTGGAACGTATCTACTGTATAAATTAACAAACTGTATTGTTTTATTATTTTATCATATATTGTGTTTATATTATTAATATTCTAACGGTTTATTTTGATTTCCTTTACAGGTAAGGATTTTTTACTACAACCAACGACGATATCCTGTTTGCATGTCGATGTGAATCTAGGGATTCGAATCCCAGGAAATCTTACCGGATCTTAATCGAATATTTGAAGTATTCGCCAGAATTTAAATTATTCGTCAGAGCTTATACTTGAATGCAATTTGAAATTGTCTTAAAATGAAACAATTTGTATACTCGAGCCGCTCCAAAATCCATGGTCACATTTGCTAAAAATTGCCCAACAAACGGTCGCAAATCGTTTACCTAGATAGTAATAAAAGCGACATACTTTATATTTGCCGAAAGTCACTTACATATCCACTGTAAATTTGCTTTTGCTATTCTCGGAAATACGCTCATGGCAAAAAGTATGTAAAAAAAATAAATTGTATATTTTTCTTTTAACATCCTTATTGATCAGTAATTCGCACAGCATTGTGTTTTGCATATTTTGTAAAAACCCAAAGTAATTATTGATTATTAATATTTAATAATTATTTATTATTAATATTTAATAATTATTTTTTTATTAAATAATAATTTACGGTTAATTAATTTATTTTTTGCACTAATTGGTTTATTAAATTAATATAAATACTTCATCCATTTTTATTCAATATTAGAATAGTTAGAATATATTCAATAGTAGAATAATATATACAACTACGAATAATTGAGAACCCTAATTGTAATCTCTAACATTGTTTTGAATCATTAACAATAAGCCTTAGATAAATCTTTACAAAATAAATAAATAAAATTAAAAGAGTTTTATACTTCTATCCAGAAGTTTACAACGAACCGAATTAATTTTAAAATACTAGTGTTTAAAATTAACAGTAAATTCTAACCTTTCTTTAGTATAAAACTTCCAGTTCACATATGTAGATGATTTATCATTATTATTGATTATTACAATATTTTACAAACATCTATTTTTGTTCTATTTTATTTGCTTATGAACTATTGTTTTAATGTTTTATTTTATTCGCTAATTTATTACATAATATTTTATCTTTATTATTTAAAACGTTGTGCTGAAAACACTTTATATTTTAATTTTATATAAAATTTCTCGAATACCCCTTTTCTAAAACTTTTGAAATCTCTACAATAACATTTTTGTATGTATGAAAATAATATCGTTAAAAATAAAATAGCGGTATTTGTGAAATCATAGTTAGATAATATATTTGTATATTAATTCAGCCATTAAAATATGAATGTATACCATTATTTTTTCAATTACTACTTCATAAATTATCCTTTCAAAAAATAACATTTTCGTGTCACCAATACGCATTTTTAAATCAATTAATATTTAGTAGATTTTATTATTATTTTTATTAAATTCTCATTATTTTGAGAATTAAATTCATTTTTGTAAAAACGATATTATAATATTGCACTTCTGTCAAGCAGTTTAAGTTCCAAACAACGAAAGACACATATACGCGTTTCCCGACGCTAATGAGTTAATACACTATTTTTCAACAATTTAATTCATTATCAATAAAAACATATAAATATTTTAGTTTATTAACTATCTTTTAATTAAATCTTACATTTATATTTACACACCACTTTTCCTTGTTACTAAAGATTTTGTTAAAGTAATTTAAATATATAATTAATTTTTTTACTTACGCAGTATTATATTATTATATTTAGTATTTACCGCAAATAAACTATTTTACAATCATATTTGATAAAATACTTAATGTCATTTGTATATGCAATATATTAATATAAAAAAATATCTTACGTAAGAACCTTATGTTTTAGATTAGGATTAATGTTTTATCTTTAATATGATTTTTTATCCACCCTAAGCCATCTAAAAATACTGATTATAACTAATATAATTGCCAATAAGATCCTCCGATAGAAACGTGTCTTTTAAATTTCAAGAAGATAAATCCTGTTGAACATCGCGAGCTAAGCTGCTTGTGTTCGAGAGCCAAGGTAGATACTCCGATGAGTCAGCCTCGGCTTATCTCGCAACTCTCGCAGCTTGGTAAACAATTATTTTACATCTCAACAATTGTGAGCTAGCTGAGTGAGGTTCGGATCGAGCAGGAAATCCGCCGATACAGTATGTACCATCGCGGTAACCGAGCGTACAGCAATACTAGGCGGGACTTCCTGCGAAGATATCAGAAGAAAACGGCGAAGAAGAATACGCCATTAAGCGCGTGACCTATTGGCCTTAGCAGAAACACGCTCTCCAGATCACGAAAGCGGTACCGATGAGTTCTCGAGTTTAACGAGAGGGGGAATCGCGAGGTCAAGAATCGATCCTTTGTTCTTAAAAAATATATGCCCAATGGCGAGATCAGCTGATTTTGACGCAAGCCGCAACGCTCCGTCTATATGAGATCTCGTTATTTTTCTTCTCGAGTTTTTTTTTATCAATTCGAGTAATCTTTAATATCACGTTGTTAATCACCGATAATTGCCTGTCAAAAAGTTGGGAACGCAGAAGCCGCTGAAGACTTTCGCATTCTGTTTAATTTTCAACGCATGGATTGACAGTGTGATTGCGTGTCAAGATCGACAATCTAATACAGTTTCTCAAATGGCATACTTTATCGATAAGTGTTAATCGGATTTATATATTTACATGACCTTTTATGGTTGTGTTTTTTGCATACCGTTAGCAAATATATTTTTTGCTTTTATTAGGTTGTTTTACGTATTTATAT
Organism: Plectrocnemia conspersa; assembly: GCF_051122295.1. NCBI lineage: Eukaryota > Metazoa > Arthropoda > Insecta > Trichoptera > Polycentropodidae > Plectrocnemia > Plectrocnemia conspersa. The sequence goes on along the minus strand of NW_028277176.1, from coordinate 1,873,938 downwards.
TATACTTAGTTGGAAACAGACCGTTATTGAAACAAGGCGTACATACGTAGTTGAAGAACTATATTTTTTATTTATTCTTGTTTTTTTGGGTCCCTGTGCATTATGGTGTTTTCTGGTTTTGAGGTCGAATTGTATCACAAATGTGGCTCTTGGAAGTCAGAGAGCCTTCGTGATGTCGTGTTCTCGTGACACTTTCCGGATGATCCGCTGACGTCTTTCGTGTCGAACAACCTCTGAAAATGCCTGCTTATGTCGCTGCAGTCTGTTTTTGATGTGAGCAAGTATAAGATATTTTTTATCGATCGCTTGAGACAGCTGTGGCGAATCGCAGATGAGGATTTTTACCAACCAATTGCATTGCATCTTGAACACACCTCCAAAATGTGTTTGCGCCTTAAGATAAAACATAGTCCAGGTAGCTTAGTGATGCCGGGAGACCATCAATATTAATCTTTACTGAAAACCCGATATATTTCGCAATCAGAAAGCCGCCGGAAACTGGTAATAATGTATTGTATATTATTACATATATTGCAACAAATTATGGTTGGCGAGTATCGTTTTTCTTCTTGCGCTGGTGAAGAAGCTGTCGAAGGGATGCTGTCTAGTAAATGTCTGTAGTCAATGAGTGTCTCGTAGTCTGGCGATGTTCATCCTCTGTGGCACGTTTCTCTGACCGGGTCTCGTATCTATCGTATTCAGTTGATTGTTGCACTCGTTTATTCGACCAACGAAATATGTCCACGCCTCTAGAAAGTGCCTTTTGCTTGATGTACACATTTCGAAGGTCGAATTGTGCAACGGGATAATGTGACTAAACGGTGCTTTTTGTTGTCTCTTTTTTCTTTCTTTTTTTCTTTAGAGATAACGAAGGGTATTGTGGTGGTTCGTTCAGTTACACTTTTTTGTCACGTTCATCCTTCTTATTGTCGTGGTTACGGTGTGCGAGTTTCAAGAAGAACCCCCACAATTATCAAAGTGATATTATAAAATACGAAATTCATTACTTCACAAATAGTTTTATATAAAAAATTCACACTGCGCTGCCAACGTAATTGTTATTGTTTAAAATATTGTTTAATTTGAAACATAAATCAATAAAATTAAATACAATCAACAATAATTGTTAAACGTTTGGGAATCACCGTAACTGAATCACACCTATGCATGCATGACGTCACGTCACAGTCATCGTGGAGCAAAGCGATCATCGCGGCGGATAGAGATTTCCCTCGCGGCTCTCGCCTCGTTTTTGCCGCAAAATAATAATAACCGTGGCGTTTAACGGCGCTGCTTCAAAATGCAGTGAAATACTACTCGAAGAGAGTCACGTGACCACGTGAGTGGAGAAAAAGCGTTTTGTTGCACGAATATATAGTGAGAAGTGTGTGGTGCATTTGCGGCCGTTGATGTGAACGACCTCGACGGCGGTTAGCTCACGGTTGCATTTGTTGTGCAAGATGTCTGTGTCTTTTGGTAGTAGTCGATTGTGCAACAGCCGTGAAGAGGACGGTAATTTGTGGTTTCCACTATGTATGTGTACGTGACGTAGTTGTTTTGACTGGGATCACCGCGAATACAAATACGCTTTGTTCGCGGAAATCGACTGAATTTTTGACACACTGTGCGCACGCACAGTGAAGCAAAATGCGCGTGTCATGAATTATCACTAACCGTTTTACTTAAAAAACTTTTTAATTAAATTAGATGACCGTGATGATACTTATTGACTCTTTGATGCTACTCATATTTCATTCGCATGTTATATAGATCAACCAATTATATAACTTTATAACCTTTAGTGACGCATCATTTAGGGTTGATTTTGCCTTTGAACGGGAGATGCAGATCTCTGGCTGACTCTCTCAGGAGGGACTCACTCCGTTGATGCAGCTCTGAAAGCTGCAGTCTCGGTGGGCACTGACGGTCGCTTTTCGGAATGAATTCGTTGAACAAAACAAAATGTTGGAAAGGCCAACTCTTTATTATCGTTTAACGCTTATCTCAAAAATAGGTGTGCGTCGCAATTTTTTGTGAAGGTTGTGTTACGATTTTGTATTTGTTGTTTCAAGACGCAAAATTTTTTATTGCGGTTGATTTATTTATAGTAATTTAATTTGTATTTAAATCCTCACAAAACAAACGCCGATATTGACCCTCTCTTTATGTATATTAAATTCGTTCCAAACATTATTAGCTATTGTTTAAATAATAAATTCGATTAAGATGTAACTTTGCTTAATTAATTCAATCACAGCTAATCTTGATTGTGTTGATTTGAAAAAACTGAAATGACGTATCTGATTAAAAAGTATGTAATAATAAATTAGGCATTTTCCTTTTTCCGCTCTCACTGATCAGTAATTCACACAGCATTGTGTTATGTATGTTTTAGAAAATTCAAAAAGTTCAACGACTTTGAAAGTAAATAATTAATAATTTAAATAATTATTAATAGCCAATAAAAAATACTATACAGGCAATTAATTGATTTTTTAACTCGTTGGTTAAATAAATTAGTATCGATAAAAACCGAGATAAAAAATAACGAATGTATTCGAATATTGGAATACTTCATACAGTTTTTATTCAATATTTGAATAGTTAAAAACTATGAATAATTGCAAGCCTTGAATATATTCAATGACTATGCAATGTCACATTTTTTCCAAATCCTCAAAAGCAATTTTATTGCTATTGGATAGGTCCATAGATAAAGTTCCGCAAAAATAAAAATATTTAATTGATCTTTCAGTGATAGATAGCAGTGATTCCAATATGATTAATTAATGGCAGCCGGTCAAAAGAGCGTGCGTCAAATGAGCGCCGTCATATAAGCGCTGCATTATAAGCGCTGCGTCATAAGAGCGTTTACCAAAGTAGCGCTATCACAAAATAGCGTACGTCAAATGCGCAGAGTCATATGAGCGTTAAAAAAAGAGAGCACGTCATAAGAGCGCAAAAACAACTTGATATATATCAAGTAATGAATATTTTAGGAATTATGTATACAAAATATAAGTAATTGTGAGAAATTTACTAAGAATTAAAATTCACGAGATATAGGCGGTAAAAATAGTATTTTATGTGCAAGAGCGCAATGACGATTAAAATGATTAGACAATAAAAATATTATTATTTATTAATTTTTACGTACATACGAAAGTATAGCTCCCCATCCCCATACATGCGATATATGCATATCAGTGTCGTGCGATAACTTTGAAACAGGGCATGCGGTTAGGGGGGATAGGAACAAAAACTATATTTTTAAATTTATTACAATTTAGGTGAAACTCGTAAAAAGTACGAATGCTCTCAACCTCACATATGCGCTACTATACAATTAAAAACATTAGTAAAGAAAATCGTATCGATGATTTCTTCAGTGCTCAATTTAAGGCAAATGTTGAATTAAATAATAAGAAAGTTACTGCAAACAGATATATTATTTCCAAATTAATTGACGTGATTTGCTTTTTATCTAAACAAGAACTTTCTTTTCGAGGACACTCTGAAAATAATAATACCGTAAATGAAGGCAACTATGTTGAATTATTGTATTTTCTAAGCGAATCAGACACATTATTAAAAAAAGTGAGAATAGATTGTCAGCTCTTGCATTAATATCAATCGAAAAAAAACATTTAGACAAATTAAAGAAAGACAATATACTGATTATATAATGCGGTTATTGCTGACTTTTGTAAGAAGGAGCGTCGAATAAAATTAATTTTCAATAAAAATAAATACATAATATGTTTATAAAATAAAGAAAATAAATTTCAAAATATGTTCAAAATGTTCAGCCCCCTCTAGCCCCCATGTTATCAATATGTAATAAAATTATATATTTTTCACTATTTTCAACGAAAGAACGTCATTTGAAAATGTCGTTAATTTAGCACATATAAATTATATTTAAATAATATAAAACTTGAAATCATCGACATTATACTTTTAGAAGGTCAACAAGTCAACAACAAAGGTGACCTTCGTGTCACTCTCGCATTAAAGTAAATCGAACGAGAGATACATATTTAAAAATAAACAAACAACTTGCATTAAAATAATTCGAATTAGAGATAAATATTTTAAAAATAGACAAAGAGGTGAATGACATTTGTTATTTTTAATGAAGCATAACCTTGAATTGTCTGGATGCATCTAGAAATATTTAAAAAAAATATCAGTAGCTATGCGACTACGGTCGTAAACGGCCGAATAAATTCTTTTGTTACATTTTTCTCGAATAAGTGTTCTCGTTCATATTTTTTATAATAATATCCGTTTCGATGTTTTTACTTATAAAGTGATAGTGTAATTTAGTGTATGTGCTAGAATTAAGCAGTGTATAATTCAAATTAGTGTTTATAAAATTATTACTATGCAAGGCAACCGACGCGATGCGAAGCGTCCCTTCCCCCGCCGGCCTCGCGGGGGAAGGGACGCCGCGTCGATTGACGCCGAAAGCGCGATATTTACAATTCTAGGCATCATGCGGTTGACAAGGTAATGTCTTTGGAATTTTCTGTGTCATATAGTTAACCCTTTGTGCTAGTAGCTCAACATCGTATTCCAAGCGTTGCACTCAAAACTTGAAATGCATTTATTGGCTTTGTGTTGGAGCTAATTTTGCCAATTTCAATTTATTAATGGTAAAAAAGCTTCTGGTAGACACAGTTAAGTAATATTGAATTCTAAACTTATGCAAATAAGTCAATAATCTTAAATTTACGAGTGTAAGTTTATTGTAAAATTTTTCATCGGAATATGGCCGAATCGAGCTGTTATAAGACCGCATAACGCTTACTTGACAGTTTTAAGTTATTAATTATTCCTCTTAAACTGTTTTTTTCCTTCAAAGGTATCTATATTTTTATGATATGGGATGAAACGGGATTATATGCTCTAATTGTGCACAATTGTTACTTAATATTGTGTGTCTGTTATGAAATAAAAGGATAAGAAAAAAGCTATTTCGCTCGCACTATTAAAATGAGCGATTGACAACTATCTATCTGGGTATCGACATTTTTAGCGGCAACTCAAATAATAATATTAGTCTTTTCGAGCTAGTAAATTACTAAGAATTAGTAATCTGTGTTTTAATTATTTATAAAAACATATATTGATTTATTTTTAGAAATTATCCATATACCTACGAATGACGATATAATAATGGATGTTTAAGAAAGTGACGATGAATTTGATATTAACTGTGTGATTATTACTGTGAGAGTAATATTAGTAGGAATTATATCTAACTACTGAGGGGCTGTATTATACGCATTCATTGAAAGTCGAGTCGATAAATAATAATATTTTATTAATAATTAAAAAAAATGATTTATAATTTATTATTTAATTAATATTTGTCAATTTAATGAAACATTATAAAACAAACTTAATTATAAATTTTAAATCAGCGTTTCATTTTAGTACAAAATATATAAGTATATCGTACGTATGGGAATAGGGAGCTATACTTTCGTATGTACGTAATAATTCATAAATAATAATGTTTTCATTGACAAATCATTTTAATCGTTAATACGCTCTGGCACATAAAATATTAATTTTACCGCCTATGTATCGTGAATTTTTAATCCTTGTAAATTTTTCACAATTTACCTATATTTTGTATACCTCATTCCTAAAATATATATTATTTAATTTTCTGTAAGTATTTTTGCGCTCTTATGATGTGCTTTCTTTTGTCAAACGCTCATATGACTGTCTGCGCATTTGACGCGCGCTATTTTGTTACAGCGCTACTTTGGTAAGCGCTTTTATGACGCAGCGCTTATAATGCAACGCTCTTTTGACACGCGCTCATTTGTCCGCGCTTATTTGTGACGTTGCCTTAATTAATATTTTTTTTTTTAAAACATTTGTATTATTAATTTTTATATGAATATTTCTGGGTCTTGGAATCAACTTAAATGTACATTATTTCTTATAGAAATATATTGAGAAAGCTCAGAGTGAAAATTACTGACTTCATGATTATTTTGGCACTCTGTGTGGCCACAGTGTGCGGAAAAACATATCATGCTGGAGTTTTGATCGTAATGCAATTTAAATAAACACACAAGCTAAGCCAAAAACAACACTCTCAACTTTGAGTCACACCTTCTCGGAAAATTGTTTATCATACATGTTTAACTTTTCATAGCACAGATGGTTCGTGTTATCCGCATATACGTATTTGTTCTATACGATACTATAGGTATTTAGGCGCTTCTCAAATAACATACGCGGAAACTAAACACGTCTATAATTTATAGAGAAAGTTAAAGATCTATTTTTTAAGATTTTTAAAATTACATTAAAAAAGTATGAAAGTAAACATCATAAATTTTAGTTGCAGTCTGAAAGCACACATGCCATGTGGCCTCGATTCGTTAACGATCAGAAACGATCGTGTTTATATTCCTGTACATGAATCGACGAATTCTAAAAATATAAGGCGCCCGATTCTTTTTGACTCCCTTCTTTGTGCACATATGCATAATATGCACAAAAACGTTTAAAATAAAAAATATATAATGCTTTGTGTAGGAATATTTCTGTTCGTGACAGCTGCACTATGACTACAATATTCTTCCAGCTTGTGCAAATTTCGCAAACATGTAAAATATGCACGTGACGTACATATATAATTAGATTAGCTAGAAGTTGATAAATTCATCCATGAAAAAATATAACATACCATGCATGTATATAATACACATCGAATTGATTAATGCTTGATCTTATCTGTGAAGAATCAATTTGTTTGCAATATAGTGGGCGTTAAGAATATGGCTATTATGGCTGTTACGACCTTTTGCATAATTGATAGTATAAATTTCCAAATGGTTAACATTCACACAATACTAAATGTAAACTCAAATATTTTGAATCGTGACTCTTCTAGATGCTGTGAAATCATCGACGATTTCATCGTGAGTGTATATTCTAATCTAGAATTCTGGCTAATGTCTTTTGTAATTTGAGATCGAGAACGATTCGGCTTGATTGTGATAAATTTATAATTAAGTCGTCAATCATTGGACGTTGTTCTGTCTTCAATTGATATTTTAGGTAGTTAGATAGAATAAACAGGCAAGTGTAGGCGAGAATTTCGCCCACGTTTCCAAATGATTCGATAATGTCCTTTCTGCTAATGTTTCGTATAAATGTGTGAATTGACACAAAAACCCATATTTATGTTATTGTATATTAATCGATAGTTCTTGAAATTTATTCACTATAATCATTTTAATCACATTAAATTTTATTACTAAATAAATTTATCTAGTAATAAAATTTATCAATTTGATTTAGTAAAAAGTAAGATTTTTATTATTTTAAATAATAATACAATATTTTCTCGCATAGTGCACTATTTTTATGTAATTTAATTGCATTTTTTATGATTTGATTTCCATAAAAATATTGTAAATGTACTTGAAAATATTATAAACAGTGTTTAAAATTGTATGAATTTTTGATATTTCACTTTCATTTCCTTATTAATAAAATATACATTGATTATATTATAGTATCCGTTAAATTTAATGAAAAATAAAATAAATATAAGTTCGTTCGGCTTAGACTGGTAATCTAGAGGCCGCGGGTTCGAGCCACGACAGCAGACTCGAATTTTAATTTATAAAAATGCACTATTAATGCACATACCAATTTATAATTATTTATATAGATTGATACAGATTAATCCAGTTTTAATTTAAAAAATATAGAATGATAGTAATTTGACGTTTTTATTATTTTTGTATAAAATCTATATATTTACGCAAAATATGAGACAACAATATTTATTATTTTACTCTTGAATAGCTTCTTAAATACGTATAAAGATGTTGATTGATTGACATTAAGACAATTTAGGCCGCGCAGAAAGAAATTTTACGATTTTTTTTATGGCAATTTTAATTATAATGTCTCGCGTGATTTTTATTTACGATAGCTGTTTTAATAGTATTATTAAATTAAATTAAAATAAATATCTATATTTATTAACAAATTTAATTACAGAAATAAAATAAAATTCTTTATATTGTAAAAAAAGTAGGTATTAGAATTTGCTCCAGGTTCTGGTCTTATGTTTATTAAAATAATTGTGCGGAACACCCAATTAGGGAGAAAAAAATTGTCGTTAATACGCGTTAATTTAAGTATTATTAGTCTTTTTTTACAAGAGGACGAGCTGTCCATTTGTTTGTTATGTTGATGTTAATGACGATCGGAGGTTTCGAGGGATTATAATCAGCATTTATAAACCCAAAATGATGTTCTAATATTTTTTTTTAGTACGTTTATTTCAATAATATATATAATTGTATAGACATTTTCATCTACACCTTTGACAAAAACTTCAAATTTTTGCTTCCGCTTCCCTCTTCCTTTCAGCACTGGTCCAGCTAATAAGTAAAAAATCCAGAGTTCAATGTGGTCTTTGGAGACGACGGTGCATTAATTTCAAAAAAAATTATCACTTTGTTGTCGTTCATATGGTTGATAAGATACTCAAATATCAAACAGTTGTTAACATTAAATTAATCTTAATAATCAACTGTTCATATGACTCCATTCCTGCGATTGACAAATTACGTCGCAGTATAATAATTGCGCCTCAATCATATCAAAGATATTTTAATATTATTGCGTAGTATATATATAATAATATTATATTATATCCTCGCTGTAGTAAAATAAAAAATCAATAAATTAGAGGTTTTAATGATTTGTATGTAGTACATTGATAAATATTAAAAGTAAGCACTGGTCAAAGATTTGCACCTTGAGGTACACCATATGCTATGTTCCAATACACTGCCGTGCACACACTTGATTTATTTAACCAGTGTTACTAGATGCTAAAAATAAGTAATATACTCTCGTTTTTATATTACACAGTCGTCACTCCTCAATTCATTAACAACAATAATTACGCCAATGCTTTCTACTGCCAAGGTTAACGGAACCAGTCAGCAGTTTGTCCGACACGCTCGGTCTATAAAGCGCAACCATTACGTAACATAATCGAGCAATGTCAACAATATGAGACAACACCCACATTGACCAGAAGCTCACCAGAAATTGTGCCGTGACACGATGACCGCTTGGTCATCTTGTAACGGTCCATAGACGAAGAAAAATCAACGCAGGTTCCGCTCCGGTGGGCGTCGTCGATACGGTTCTTTGATCTTAAGAGTAAAATTTTTATCTCCAGAGACCGAGACTAGTCGGTCGATTCTGCAATAGTCCATTAGTGGCAAAAAAATCTGTAATTAATTTACATTACTAACTAGTATGTAATCATCTGGTTCTAACCTAACGAACCGTATATAGTAACAAAAATGTGATGCAACGTTGTTGGTTATACTTGAGGACTTTTTTGTCATGTAACGCGGTGGAACGGCGTTCCGGCATCTTTTTCACTGCATTTTTACAAAAATATTACGACTTACAATAAGTCAGAATGAAATAAGGAATATATAAACTGATGTTTGCCCAATAGGAGAGCGCAAGAAACAATTATCATTTCTCAGAAGTCAAAAATCCACGTCAAATGCAATAAAATCGCGACGGCGTCGACATGATTTTATTGCTTTTGACGTGAATTTTTGACTTCTGAGAAGTGATAATTGTTTTTGTGCCCTCCTATTGACCAACATTCGGTTTGAATACACTTTAATCAATACTCTCATATTAAAAGTCCGTAGTAATATCGGTAAGGGTAGCTATCATATTTTTAAAAAGTGCAGGCAAACTATGGAGCAATATGCGAGATACAACGTCTCTGTACTTCTTCCTTTTATTTCCCCCTAACATTTGGTTTAGTTTGTATTTTAGATTTGACCAAAGTAAAATTGTAAAATTGTAATTAGTTTTAGAACTTTCATTAGGCTGAGATTTAAATTTTGTTTATTTTTAGCGTTTATTTTTCAGCATATATAAATTGTTTAGATGCTTAATTTCAGTCTGGTGATCATTTTAATCTGGCCCACGAGTTGGGAATAAATTTCTCATTTTCAATTCTTAAATTATTTAATATATGTGCTATGCCCTACGAAACGGGTAACCGTCAAGTTGAGGAGCTGCGAAATATGACCGTATGTGGTGCTCCTATTGCTTAGTATTGCTAAAATGAGAAAAATGTTGGGCACATTGTGAGTCACGTCAATAGCCAATTTAATATCAAAGAAAATGTCTTCGATAAATTTTCTTTTGTTTCATTCATGCTTCCCAAAATTTTTGAATCTTGGCGCGCTTGGTTGTGCGATGGCATTGTCTTTACTAAAATCGACATTTGTTTAGATCTCTTCATGATTTTGGGTTTTTCTTTACATAACCGAGGCTAACGTGCAACTGAGGAGGCTTTACAACTTAAAATATATTGTAAATTACTATCACAGATTCAGTCGACCATAAAAAAAATTACAATAGGAAAGAATATATTTTAATAATAGAATTCGTGAAATATTGCCTATGAAACTTTTAATTGCACATAGCTGTATATTTATTCACTATGGCAGAGGGCAATAGATTCACTGGTGGACCTTAACGGGAATACTACGACCGGCGGCGCCTCGTTCGTCGATTATTCACAAAATTATTAATACAAAATGTAAATCATTTAATTGTAAACTTTCTTCAATTAATACTACTCTTGCGGCTCAATCTGTGTTTAATTGCCACCCGTCACAATCCGTTTGCCAATAGACTTTCTTGTGATAAATTGGAAACTGAATAATCAGTCGATTGATTTATTTGTATGTGCCTCAATAATTATTTGGATTCTGTTTTCTGCTAACATATAATGAGCATAACACATTTTGTGAAAGAAAAACATCGCTAGAATGATCCTTAGCGAGAATATATTAAGATGAACAATATTTTTTAAGCAATAGCTAATTTTTTTATTGGTGATACTGGTTCATAAATATTTAAATTATTCTACCCTTTCGGTATCATACATATCCACCCTTTCCGATGTGAATGCACTTCTTGATGGCTCTCGATGCTTCTATGTATAATACTTGGTTTTATTTTTATTAATCTCTAAATCGATATCCGTTAAAGCGAGAAGAAGTTAAGCGTTTTCAAAACTTTATAATGTATCTTTGAATAATTTGAATATTAAATTACTAAGATACGATTTTGATATTATTTTCATAGTCACTCCTTGAGAAACTAGATAAATCTATAGCATTCATTGTTAAAAGTCAATTAAACTATCGGAAAAATCTTTTCTTAAATATCCTTTCAGTAGATGCCAATATATTCATAAAGGAACGTCACTCATTCTCAATTTCAAGTCAAAAGGAGGCCGAATAGCAAATTATGCATTTTTTTCACTACACCCACACATCCAATTTGTGGCTGGCTGAGGGGTTAGCGAAAGCTACGTCAGGTTGAAATTGAAGGATAAAAGTCAAGGAGAACAGGAAGCGTCGTCACAAAAGGCCCGAATCTGAGGGGTCTTCAAAGATACTTCTCTAACAATATCATTCACTCAGCCGTACGTAGTACAGTGAAAGAAATTCGATGAATGCTCTCGAAGAGAGAGGAAAAACCTCTTTTTATAGACAAAGAGGTCCAAAAACTGGCAACATGCGCGATGTATGCGAAGGCATAAAAACCGATAAGGAGCATGGCGATAATCGATTAGCTCAGAGCCGAAATACCAGTACGATATTTGGTTTACAATGGAAAGGTTAACCGGTCGATAATCTGCCAAAGAACGCGTAACAACCTTTTGAGACCGCATTGTATACTTACCGCTACTGTTTATGTTCTAAGTATAGAGGCTACGATGTATGTACATTGTTAAACAGGTTGTATTATATTCCCTGATTATTTTATATTGTCTCAAATTTTATTTATTTTTAAACAGTGGTAAATTTTTACACGCTTTTTGTACCAAATCTAATATTTTCTGTATTATATGTATATAGAAAACATTTATAAAAACATGAACAGGAAAGCTTTTCAATTTTTTTTATAAAGTTAAAAATCGGTTGTTCTCTTTACAATTGATAAACCCGCTATTTCATGTTGCGCGATTTTAACCGTCAATTTATCTAGTTAAAAAAACAACTCCACGTCAAGCGGTGGGATGGTTAAATCCGCTGGATTTGCCAGTTAAATTCGTTTACGGTTTTTCACCCGTTAGTACCACATTGTCAGGATTTAAAATTGATCCATCCGTATCTATTATTATTATTATTATTATAGCTATTAACTTGTTTACGATCGGCTTAATTAATAAACGAATCGAATCAATTACAATCATCGATCTGACACGTATATAATAATCGTATTTGGCGTCGACCCACTTTGTTGTTAATCACTATGCAAATTTACTTGTTAGTTACGTGTGTAATATGTTATTTCGACGGTTGTTATTATTAGCGTGGTATTGTTGAAAATTTGTTTGTCCGCCCTGATTTCCGCGTTGTTTCGTCTGTAAACTCTTTATAAACAAACCGAAAGCGAGCTTTTGTCAGCGCGGATCGTTTAACAGTTAATTAGTTAGTTAAAACTGACACGCAGTTTGCGCTATAACGCGAATTTAATTTTAACACGGAAGCTTTTAATTAATGTATGTTTTTGTTTGTTGCAGGTAAATTTTGCTTATTTGGATTTGGATTGTGAATGTTATTGCCGTAAATTATGTAAGTTCGTTATGAATATTATTTTTTAGTTTTTATTATTTATATCTGAAAAAAATTGATAATAAGTTTTCGTGTCAAAATTACATTGTATTTGTTTTTTCATGTCAAAATTTTTTGCCATTATTAACACTTTTTGTGATCTAAGCAATCAAAAATATATATTTGTGCTATTAATCAAGTCAAAATTAGAGTTAAGAATGTCGTTTGAACATTTATTTGGTGGTCAGAAAAAAGTGCCGATTCCGACCGCGCGCTTGGTGCCCGTTACCATATTTATTTTTGGTCTTAACCATTATATTTACAACTTGGCCTTAACGACTAACTTTGCAGCTAATATTGTAATGCTAAATATACAATTAATTCACCATTTATTTTAAATAAAACAGTTTAATGTTGATTCTAAAACCGCTGCAAAAAATGAAAACGGTTGCCAAAACCATTAATTCTTTGCATTTTTTCTGCAAAATTTAATTTGTATATTTGGATTTGGATTGTGAATGTTATTGACGTAAATTATGTAAGTTCGTTATGAATATTATTTTTTAGTTAGGGAATATCTGAAAACAATTGATTATAAGTTTTCGTGTCAAAATTACACTACTTTTTTTTTCCTGTCAAAATTTTTTGAAAATAATTTTTTGCCATTATTAACATTTTTTGTGATCTAAGTAATCAAAAATATATATTAGTGCTATTTATCAGGTCAAAATTAAAGTTAAGAATGTCGTTTAAACATTTATTTGGCGGTCAGAAAAAATGTGCCGATTCCGACCGCGCGCTTGGTGGCCGTTACCATATTTATTTTTGCTCTTAACCATCATATTTACAACTTGGCCTTAACGACTAATTTTGAAGCTAATATTGTAATGCTAAATATACAATTAATTCATTATTTTTTTTGAATAAAAAAGTTTTATGTTGATTCTAAAACCGCTACAAAAAATAAAAACGGTTGCCAAAACCATTAATTCTTTGCATTTTTTCTGCAAAATTGAATTTGCATATTTGGATTTGGATTGTAAATGTTATTGACGTAAATTATGTAAGTTCGTTATGAATATTATTTTTTAGTTAGGCAATATCTGAAAACAATTGATTATAAGTTTTCGTGTCAAAATTACACTGTACTTTTTTTTCCTGTCAATTTTTTTTTGCCATTGATTGATTATGATTTGCCACGATTTTATGTAAGACTTTTTGTGATCTTAGTTATCAAAAATATATTTTTGTGCTATTTATCGGGTCAAAATTAAAGTTAAGAATATCGTTTAAACATTTATTTGGCGGTCAGAAAAAATGTGCCGATTCCGACCGCGCGCTTGGTGGCCGTTACCAAATTTATTTTTGGTCTTAACCATAATATTTACAACTTGGCCTTAACGACTAACTTTGCAGCTAATATTGTAATGCTAAATATACAATTAATTCACCATTTTTTTTAAATAAAAAAGTTTAATGTTGATTCTAAAACCGCTGCAAAAAATAAAAACCGTTGCCAAAACCATTAATTCTTTGAATTTTTTCTGCAAAATTTAATTTGCATATTTGGATTTGGATTGTGAATGTTATTGACGTAAATTATGTAAGTTCGTTATGAATATTATTTTTTAGTTAGGCAATATCTGAAAACAATTGATTATAAGTTTTACCAATACTCTTAGAGACGTCTTTCTAAATGGTGCATATCTGAGAAAACTTATTATTTTGCTCATTCAATGCATTGAAGTATTTGTGGTACTGTCCTGCTTTTTAACAATAGGTTAAAATACAGTTAACATTATTTATAAAATAGTTTATATTAAACTAGAAATGACTATAAAAAAATTTAACAATTGAAACCTTGAAATACTGTAAATAGTACGTATGTACTTATAAGGAGTTCTAATAATACATTTTTTAGTCATAGCTTGATTTTATCACATGGTGTATATTTTTTGTATTCAGATTGATTAATTTATGTATTACGATGTAGTAATATCATTGTATCCTAATTTTTAATTTGATTAATGCATTTTTTCATACAATTTCCTCAATACCAATCACATCTGCGCCCTTGTTGTAGTCCAGCTTCATTCTGTTTACCCGTTACAGGTCAGATTACCGATAGTTTATTCTCTTGTGAGTTTTCAGAAACGCTTTATCAGAATTGTCAGACCCTGAGAGCATCACGAACCACTACCAACTTTTAATAAATTAACTTTTTCGCCCGACCGCCTATTTATACTTTTCTCTTCCTTGTATACATTTAAAACACTCGCTTTCAATTTGTACATTTGTCCTTTATCGAGATCAATTCTGAGACGCTTCCACATTTTCTATTTCCGCACGTCACGTTTCCAGATCTCGAGATACGAGTAACAGTCGAAAATGGCCCTTTTACCATTTTATACGTCGTGCTATATAAGGTAAACGTGGGTCGTTTGCTAAACACACTCTTTGCTAATATGGCAAGATGGAAAAAATACTTTTAACCGATTGAATCCGCACAGGGCTTACGCGAAAAATAGGCTTATTTGCATATGTTATGTATTTTCAGGGTAGTATTTTTTATATGTACAATTCGCCATTTACGTGTACAAAAAAGTCTTCAACGAGCAATTAACCGCGATTGCAAGACTTCCACTTCACTTCTACTACACACAGTCTCAACTTGCTTGACAAGTGGTCACATTTCTTTGTGCGGCGAGTGCTGCTGAAAAACGGCAAATGGATGGTGAAAACTTTCAAGTGCCAAATGCCTTCTGAGCTTGGAGAAATGGAATGAATGCTGAGAGGCTAAATATCGAGGCCTTGTGAACGGTTCATATTAATTAAATATTTTTTTTAGGGTCACAAATAATCCGCTAGTGTTTTAGGTTATTTGTAAAATTGGATTTTTTACCTGAAAAATATGCCACTTGTGTTGAAACTAATTACAATATTTCAATATCATTATATATTAGGTTGTTTCATATGAAACAATTTAACAAATAAAAATATTCTAAATTTTTAGAAATGGTTTTTAGCAAACGATTTTACAATGAACCCTTTGTTCATAAAAATCTTTGTTTTTAGAGGTTGTTTGTATCGTAATTGTTCTTCTGATTATTAAATTAAAATTTAATAAGAAAAGTCTAAATGTTTTTGAAGTGATAATCTGCAGAGAAATTGTTAGGGCAATAATGAGGCAAAATTTACAATTTTAATTCCTTTAATTTTGTAACAGTAATACTGTCTATTGCACCATTCTTACATTTTAAAATTGGACCACCCAACGTAGGGATTAAATCGGCAGGTCTAAAAACGGTTAAAAAAGCCTGAAATATTTTTCAACAGGTGTTCAAAAAACCGATAATATTTTCTTCTCGCCTCGTTCTTTAGCGGTTAAGCAAAGTTACAGTTTCAGGATGATATATACGAAGTCAGGGTTTATACGTCTAAAAGGGACATAAAGGGACTTCCTTGTTAAAATGGGACAGCACAGTGAAAAAACTCTTTTGCAAAATAAGCAAAAGTATCTGCCATAAATCATAAAAAAATAAATGAGGTATTTTTTTAGATTGATTGCCATTAAAATGAGCGTTCCAAAAAATACCTAACGGCCATTCTTCTGTTTTTGGCCGTCCCACCGAAAGAGGCGAAAAACAAAATCTTATGCCTGCACTACACTCTCTGGAAATTGGCCAAGGTTGGCCAAGGACGGAGAATATAGTGGGTTACTACGGTCGAGTTCGGTTCTGCCCGCTCTAAAATCTCTCGGAAGTTGTCCGAGGTTACCGAGAACGGGAGGTAAAGTGAGGGTAATTCAGTCGACTTGACCAGCTTCGAGCGCTTCCGAACATTGTCGGCAAAAAGACCGAAGCCGGAGCTGCTTTTTCGAGCGCGAGCGGTGAGATACTTCCCCTTTCGCTCTCTCGCGTGTTAAGTGACGAGAGTGAGAGAGATAATGATATGGTGTTTCGAAAACAGAGATAGAACAAGTAACTCGGTTCAATTTCAGTATGCGCGTAGGCGTCCTATGGTTAACACGCATGTTGAGCGCTGCATCGTGGTCACGTGGTCAAGTTATAATACTACAGTAGGTTCTCGAGTTACGCGGTTTCTACTTACGCGGATTCCTAGTTACGCGGTTAAAAATTTCGAAAATTTAAAATTTGTTATAATATCGATGTTGATATAGATTTGCGCGTAAATTTTTGTTCCTGGTTGATAATGCACCGGGACATCCACCGTGTGATCACGAACATATCAAAATAGCATTTTTGCCCCCAAATACGACCTCTATAATATTATACAACCTATGGATCAAGGTCTAATACTAAGCTTTAAAAAATATTACTTAAGGACAATTTTTAGAAATGCCATAAAGGTAACTGAAGGGCAAACAGTATATCACTGACACAGTTTTTGAAAGAACACAATATTTATGAAGCTGTTAAAAATATTGGTGTTGCCTGGAATGAAATTGCAAAGTCTACCATGAAAAACGTTTGAAAGAAGCTTGTTGAAGACGCCATGCAGGAAGTTAACATAATTAATGATCTTGTTGAAATGACAAACCAATTAAATTTAAATCTAAATAAAAATGATTTCATTGAATTGTTAGAAAATCATAGAGTGGAATTAAACAATGAACATTTAATAGAACTTGAAGAATATAGAAACAACGGCGGTGATTCGGAGGAGGAAGTCAAAGAAACAAAAGAATTTGAGTACAAAAAATGAAAGAATGCCTCAATTTGATAGACCAAGGAATGGCTGGTTTAAAAGCACAAGATCCCGACATTGATCGGTTTGAGAAAGCCAATAAAGCAGTTCAGGACGCTATTTCCTGTTATAAAAATATCTATTATGAGAAAAAAGATCTAGTGTACAATCTTCACTGGATAAGTACGGTTTCTTATTGGATAAAAGAAATCCAACACCTAAAGATATTGAAATGGAATAGTATAGACATTATGACATGATATTTTAATGAATATGTATGTATAAATATTATTTTTATGTTTCTCATTTTATTTTGTAAAAAAAGTTAAGATTATAATGTATGTAGACAATTTAACACATAGAATAAATTTTTATAATGCTTTTATTTTCATTTTAACCTAATGTATACATACAATAAGACGGCATTTAGTTCTTCTAAGTATCGTTCGGATGATTGGGGGAATGTATTAATATTTAATACATATCGGATGAGTATTCCTCTACTTACGCGATTTTCGACTTACGCGAATTTTTCTGGAACGAATTAACCGCGTAAGTCGAGAACTTACTGTACATGCTTATCGGGGACTTCAATAGACATTTAGACTTCATATTTTAGGGCACCAAAAGGGATTAATTATATTTTTGATAGTATATTCTTTTAACATATATCGTTATTATATATTTTTTTTATATAAAATTAAATAATTGAAAATAATTAGTGGTACTTGATTTTGTTAAAAAAAATCATTTCGAATATCCTTATGTATTTTCCTAGATAGGTTTATATAAATGTCACACCATAACGAATTATTATTTAGAATCGATGGCGACAAATTCTAGGATAGTCACAGATGTGGTGTTCGTATTCTGAAGTATCATTTTTATGCCTTATGGCATTTTGAAAAAGCCGACAAAGATTTTGCGTAAATTGAATATTTACGACCGAAAAGTTTTCACTGATATTGTATTGGTGAGTGCCCACACAAACTTTTATAATTATCAGTAGCGTAATTTTAATAATATGACAATTTAAAAATTGCGATTATTTGGCACTTTTTTCGATTGCGCGCAAATATGCCGGCTGTACGTGACAGAAGCCGCCGTCCGGATGGCATATAAAATTTGCGACAGTGTGGTCGCTTACTCGAAGTCGTAGATTCAGTTGTAACTTCGGTTCGGACAACTTCCAGAGAGTGTAGTGTATTGCAATATGTATTGTTGCAATATATATTATTCCTTTTAAGAATACTATTTTAAATAATAAAAGGTCGGCGATTTAAGGACTTTGCCTCGCATATCCATCTTCATTGCTCGGATTAAAGTGGGCCAATGGAAGAAAATTAATTTATTACCAGCAACTACAGTGCGTTCACAATCTCGATTCAATCTTTGTAGTAAGGCGCGTATGTACGCAAACAAGTCATTAAATAAATTGGTTCGGCGCTCGTCGCATAAATCAAGTGACGCTCGCCATAGAATTTCGAATCGACGAGCTTTAAAAGTTCCTAGACCGAATCGCGAAAACAAAGCTTGTTTTTGCTTAGCGGGTGATTTTTTTGCGCTCTCTGATTTGTTTCCAAGTCACCGCAATCGAAGACTGATGCGAATTGTAGCAAGAAATGTGTGTGTAAAAACACATATTCTCAGATATTGTTGTTGCAATGAAATGCACGTTAAAGCAATTTGCTTGGTGATTTAGGTAATGACACCATTGTGGATAGAATAACGAGCGTTATTCATATTACTGTTACAAGCAATTTTATTGTGCATTTATGTATAGTCACATTTTGTTTTATATTTTTTATATTGTATTTGTAAATAGAGACTGTACTGTATTTAAAGTATTTTTTATTAATTATGGATACACAGTACTAATTTTTATATAAATATGATTAGATTCTTTGATAAGTTTCCAAGCACAAATGCTTATCACCAGTAAATATTTTTAGAGAAATAATATCCGAATACATTTTTACTAGTATATTTCTTCTAGCGAAAATATAATTTCACTGATAGATGCTAGTGAAGTTATATGCTGCTCTAAACTGTTGATTTAACTTAATTTAATAGTTGCGAAACTTTCATTTACTGATTTAACCCAAACTTAACCTAAATTAATTAATGAAACCAAACATGACCTAATCAGAGTATCTAAAACTAACTATTAATTAAGAGCAATTATTAGGTTATTTTTTTTAAAAATGTTGTAGTACTTTATTAAACGATATGATATAAATACATATTAGGTAATAAAAAAATAAAAAAATTCTTTATCCTTTTGGTCAATTTTTTAATTCCATTAGCATAAAATCTTGGAGACTTTGATTTAATTTTTTTCCAAAAACCCCTTTTTTTACATAGTCTGCAATTTATTTTTTCCATCTAGGAAGTATTGCATCGATTTAAATTATTAAAAACAGAAAAGAGCAAGGTCTGAAGCATATGGTGGATAAGATAAAATCATCTAGGCCAGTTGTGTTGTAGAACTACCTAACATCTGTTGACATTAACAGTCTATTTTTTACTTTTACGTGCAAACCATCAAGTTGATAAAAATTTAGGCTTGCTGTTATTGTTTGGCAGGTTTAAGAGTTTCGCTATGCACCATACACACGAAATTACTTTTATCTGTGTCTTCTACGATGATGTTATTAAAAAAATATATAATTGACCTTGAAATAATCATTAATGATGGTCATAAAAATGAAACAAAAAATCGATTGAATAAAAACTGATAGAAATTATAGAAAAAGTATGCCACGCGTTTTTTCTCATGCTACTGTATATTTGCTATACATAATTACATACATATTTAAAATAACTCTTATATTGCACACTTTTTGCGATATTTTTTTTTTAAAATGTTAGCATCCGCAATTTTGCAAAATCTTAATGTGACTGATCTCCCTTTTTTTTGAATCCTAATGATATAACGTCTCAAAATAACAAACGGTACAATCATGAGTCGCAAAAAATGTACAATTTCTCGCCTAATTCCCCGCAATTTTGTCCATCTTGAAAAGGAAACGACCTCAAGTATCGCTGCCGCTTCTCGGCTTTACGAGAGCGTAGATTTTCGCGCTTTGTGCGCCTGTTGATTTATTGTTTTTGCATTGCTTTTTAGGTCGCAACTTTGTTATTGAGACCAGGATCGTTACCCGGACAATATAACCGAGCTTTTGTTTTTTTCTTTCGTTCTCGCCCCGAAGATGAAAAAAATTCAGCTGGACAGATTCAGGACAAGCTTAACCTAATTTCCCACCACAGAAGCAATTCTACGTAAACAGATAATCACCGACTATTAGGCGCCTAATCAGATGCAGCTACTCTTATGCTCTGAAAAAATAAAATATATTACTGAACCCTGTCTAAGAGCAGTTACTTCATTTTATGTTTCCTGGAATACCGATTAGAACGAGGCAGACTTTGTGGTTAAATAACGAAATCTATCAAGTTTTGTGTAGTAGTTTCTCTTTGTCGATTTTTTCATTACTTAGAAGCTGATTTTATTTTTTATTTTCTGTCTTTCATTGCAACATGATAGACGTTAGATTAATGCATTATATTGAAGTCCTGCCGAAAGGAGAGGAGAGAGAGGACAAACTCCCGGGCTCGTTCTCCTTGAGGGGTCAAAGTCTGGGAAAATCATAGCAAGAATATATTTATAAAAAATGTTAAAAAATCAGTAACGAGCGTTCCCACTGCAACGGCGACGGCACGATTTTATTGCTTTTGACGTAGATTTTTGATTTCTGTGAAGGGATAATTGCTTTTTTGCGGTCTTCTATTGATCAAAATTCGGTTTATATGCTCCTCATTTAATTTGTAATATTATTGTATGAGTCATAATATAAACACTAGATAACCGATCGTTCTCACTGCTACGGAAATTGCACGATTTTATTGCTTTTGACGTGGATTTTTGACTTCTGGGAAAAGATAATTGTTTTTTGCGCTCTTCTATTGGACAAAATTCGGTTTATTCGTGATATTGTTATAAAAAGTCTTAATATAAACGCTTTTTAACCGTGTGTTTTCACCACAATGGCACGATTTTATTGCTTTTGCCTTGCACTGGAAGTTCACTATATGGCAACACTGAGCAGCAAAAAAAAAAACACGACTAATTATTAAGTAAATATTATGAGTAGATATTTTTAATAATATGTCTAATTAAAATAGCTCGCATAAAATATGATATCAGAAAATATGTCGCAACGGTGACTAATATTTATATTTATTTATTGAATAGAAAGGGTTAAAATTTACCTATTTTTATTTATTAAAGGAATAATATTATGGCGCTAAAAACATATAAAATGCCATTTTTGATATAAGGCCCGGAATCATTGTTTTTCCAGTGCTTGTGCTCGCTCTCAGTGGCTCTGAAGTTAACACAATCAACAACCACTAATTAAGTAGCTAGATATTAGATTAAAATCAATGATCTATTTTCACAGCTTACAATGAATATATGTCACTGTGCACGAAATCTTGATTTGATTTTAATAATTAACACGATTTTTATTCGTGAGATTAGGAAAATCGAAGAGAACTTAATTTGTTATGGTAATGAATAAAATTATATTTATATAATAATCACTAATTCCTATCCCCCAGACACGATATAATTAAATAAAAACACAAGGGTCCATATAGGATTCTAACCCATTACTTTAAGATATTTGCACTGATTTTACCACTGGTCTAACTAATAACACTAACTAAC
Organism: Plectrocnemia conspersa; assembly: GCF_051122295.1. Taxonomy (NCBI): domain Eukaryota; kingdom Metazoa; phylum Arthropoda; class Insecta; order Trichoptera; family Polycentropodidae; genus Plectrocnemia; species Plectrocnemia conspersa. Next base: position 1,851,831 of record NW_028277176.1, on the reverse strand, counting down.
TAATCCTTATTTGTCTGACATTGGTCGCAGCTTATGAAGTTAATGCAGCTTTCTCATTAAGAATTGATTTATTTATACTGCTATCGTATTTTTATCGTAAAACCTTTTTTGATAATCCCGATTTCATATTTTCCCCATTCAATACCCCCCTTCAGTCACCTTTTGACGACAACAATAATAGGTAGTGTTGATTTTTTAACATAAACACTAACTAAATACAATATTTTTATTTCTTTCTCTTCTTTTAATAAACGCTAAAAAGCATCAAAATATTTGTAAAAGGGAAAATTTGTATTTTTAATTTAATCAGTAATTGCGACCCCCGCTCTCGACCACCACAAAATGGTTAGTCGCTCGCGCTTTTTCAACATTTAGAATTCACTGTAACTTATATAACGTAAATGTAATTTTATCGTGTTTTTGTTAATATCATTTCAAACTAAATTTATAATTCGGTAATTTGGTAAAAATTGATTCAATAATATTTTAGAATAACGAAATAAGATTTTTTTAGAAATAAGTTAACTAAACAATGAGTTAGGTTTTTAACTACTGATGTAATATTTAAAAAAATATTCTGGAGACAAAAACCTTATAAGGCGTCTTTCTTTAGTTAATAACGACCAATTAAAGCATTAAAAATCGATCTTACGTAATACTTAGGCGTTAGTAATCCAAGAATTTTGGAACATTTAAAACAACTAGGAATATTAAAATGCTTCTGAAATTTTTTACCACAACATAAACTATTGCTACATGTGTCGTAAATCAGATCTTTCATTATAATATAAAGATGTGTCAACACTTTAACCAAAATTAAGTCGCAAAGCTTAATGAAAGTTAGTTAAAAAATCGACAAATGCCCCAATAACTAAGACAGCTAATCCCTGCGATGGTCAATCGATAAGGTTCAATTCTCTTGCAAGACAATGTATCAGATTATTACTTGTTTCAGAATTCGTAAAATTCTTACGAACACAAATGAGATAAATACCGACAAAAATATTTATATAGATTAATTTAAAAAAATAAATATTAATACATAATTTGGTATGGTAGTACAATAAAATAAATTTTATATCAATTAATTTATAGAGAAAATATTTGAGAGATATATTATATGTATTATACATAAATTAATTATATCATATAGTTGTATATTAATTACATTTATATTTCTTTAATAAAATAATAATAATAAAACATAGAAAGTCATATATTTATCTCTGATGGTTAAATTATTATCTTGATGTGTAATTATCTAATGGAGTGCGTAAATAAGCGTACTATGGGAATAAAAAGAAGCCAACTGTACTTAAGACGAGCTGCCACGCGAATGTCTAGAAAAGTGGCATAAAATACGCAGTTTCTTGATCAAGTTGGCATTTCCTTGTAGACGAACCCAACTATCATTATCTCCAGTCTCTTAATTGAATGTATTCGTTCGGCTTCGTTTGATTGATGGTCGAAAAAGAGGATATAGTTAGAAAAGCACACATGTGTATCGAATAAATCGAATCAAGGAATAATAATTGTATAAATAATATATGTTTTAATATAGATGTTATAGGGGCAAAATATTGTATACGATAATACTATGTGGCACTCTTTCACCGCAAAATGTTATAGCCTTTCACGATTTTCAACAGCTTTTACCGTCCAAATACAACCTCGACGATATTTTATGGTCGCTTTAACGGGTAAATCGGTTTATATTGTGTGAGATCACATATTTGATGAAAAAGTATAAATAAAAAATAAATAAATACGGATCTCGTCACGTTGTTGAGTATAACGTCAACCGTTTTAATTGGCGCAGTTTATACAGCTTCGTAGTTAAGTTTTTTTTTACCTCGTTGAAACGGCGCATTTATGTATAAAAATTTATACTATGTATTGTACGCGATGAAACACTGCGAAGTACCATAATTTCGTAATAAATTTAAAGTTAAGCAGTTAACAAGCGCGATGCAATGCAAAGTTTTAAACTAAGTATTTCAATATAACTTTAAGCATTCGAATGGTAAATATAAAATACGATATTGAAACAAAGTTTTAAAATAAAAATATTACAAGCTGTATATTTTAGGATACTTTGACCTTTATGTGCTACTTTTGTTTTGAACAAAAACATTACGTTAATGAAAGCAGGAATATTTATGCTATTTCTTAAATTGCCGACATATGTAACCAGTTGGTATGCAACTTATATTTTTTATCAATAAAAGCTTTTGTATTATATTATTTGTTACTAATACAAAGTTTTCTAGTTGTCTCATATGGTAAAAGATATGTAGATACCGATTATTCATCAAATGAAATACCTACTTAAAAATCCGGACTTTCACTGCTAATTGTAAGTGATAAATGTCTACTTTTTAACCACTATTCTAATACATTTATTGATTATTGCCTCAGATAGTTTATTAATAATACAATAGAAGAGGGATGAATATCATTTTTAGATTCATATGCTTAGTAATAAAAGTAAGTCTTGGCTTGTCTTGGTAATTATACAGTCAATACGCCCTAAAATCTGGTAACAGTTTATTTTATAAATTATATAAATTACTCTCTATATATGTGTAAATAAAGAAATGTGTATGCCGCTATCAGACGGTGGAGTTAAAATGGCAGGTTTTTAAAGTCGAAGAGTCTTCGTTGGCGTGTCGAGTCGTATTATTGTAGGCTGTGTCGAGATGCGTTCTGGACGATACGCTGATATCTTTTGTGTCGATGTGGTCTCTTAGCTTGTCTCTATTTGTCTCTGCTGTTGTGACTTTGTGGTCACAACAGAAATGGTCATTAAGTATATTATATTTATATATACGGTTTTAGTATATTATATTTATATATTTATTTATTACTAAATCTCTGAATTTTTTAAAAAGATTTTTTTACTAAAATTTAATTTTTATAATTAAATGGAATTTAATTGATATCTATCTTTAGAATTCCAAAGACATGTATGTCATGCCCAAAATGGTTTAATTAAATTTAAATAGCTTAAAAAAAATCGTTATGGACGTAGTTGCCAGTAAAAACATATGTCTAATACGCGTGGACAAAATACTCTAATGTTTCCACTACACTCTCTGGAAGTTGTCCGAACCAACGTTACAACTGAAGTCAGCCAATCTACGACTTCGAGTAAGCGACCACACTGTCGCAAATTTCATATGCCGTTCGGACGGCGGCTTCTGTCACGTACAGTCGGCATATTTGCGCGTTATCGAAAAAAGTGCCAAATAATCGCAATTTTTAAATTGTCATATTATTAAAATTACGCTACTGATAATTATAAAAGTTTGTGTGGGCACTCACCAATATAATATCAATGAAATATTTTCAGTCGTAAATATTCAATTTACGCAAAATCTTTGTTGGCTTTTGCAAAATGCCATAAGGCATAAAAATAATAATTCAGAATACGAACACCAAATGTGTGACTATCCTAGAATGTGTCGCCATCGATTCTAAATTAGAATTCGTTATGGTGTGACATTTATATTAACCGATCTAGGAAAATACATAAGGATATTGGAAAAGATTTTTTTTAACAAAATCAAGTATCACTAATTATTTTTTAATTATTTAATTTTATAAAAAAATAAATATAATTACGTTATCTGTTAAAAGAATATACTATCAAAAATATAATTAATCCCTTCTGGTGCCCTAAAATATTCAAAGATGTCAGTAAGAGTATGTTGAAGTCCCCGATAAGCATGTGGTATTATAACTTGACCACACGTGACCACGATGCAGCGCTCGACATGCGTGTTAACCATAGGACGCCTACGCGCATACTGAAATTGAACCGAGTTACTCGTTCTATCTCAGTTTGCGAACCACCATATCATTATCTCTCTCACTCTCGTCACTTAACACGCGAGAGACCGAAAGGGGAAGTATCTCACCGCTCGCGCTCAAAAGAGCAGCTCCGACTTTGGTCCCTTTGACTGGGAAAAAATGCCAACAATGTTCGGAAGCGAATTACCCCCATTTTACCTCCCGTTTTCGGTAACCTCGGACAACTTCCGAGAGATTTTAGAGCAGGGAGAACCGACCGAAGTAACCCACTATATTCTCCATCCTTGGCCAACCTTGGTCAACTTCCAGAGAGTGTAGTGCAGGCATAAAGGGTTAATTAATTACTGACATTGTAATTTTTCATATAATTAAATATAATATTTAGTTGTTTGTTTAATCTTCCGTTGTAATATAGTGGGCGTAATATGCCTAATGCAATACGATTGGATAAATCAGACTGAAAGTTTAAGAATCGGTGACATCAATATAATTAATTATAAACTATTGTATTTGCAGCCACGGTCTGTTTTAAATAAAACCGCATTTTTATAAATAAAAATTCGAGTATGCTGCAAGGACCGAACCCGCGTTCTTTGGGTTATCAGTCTAGCGCTTTACAGACTACACTGTTTTTCCTCTATTTATTTGGCTGTCCACAAAAAATTGAATATCTAGCCGCGTGTAGCATGTAGCCGCAGTTTTTTTGCCCGCTTGATTAATTTGTGTATTATAAACTAAGGTAAAATTATATATCCCCATAAAATAATCCAAAACATTTTTTAAACAACATATTTTTGAGAAATATTTTTTTAGAATTCAGTTTGTAACATTATCTAACTCAGGCCTGTTTAATTTGACCGCGAATTTAATTTATTATAAATTTTCCGTTGCAACATGATATGCGGTAGCCCAATGTGTTACAGCGGTGTAACTACAATCAACAACTTTTATGTAATTGTGAGACACCAGATTGAAATCTTGTTTTATTAATAATAAAATAATAATTACAGCTTATAATCAATAGATTATAATAGCTTGATTTTATTTTTCATTATTTGTCAGAAAATTTATCCGTGAGATTAGAAAACTCTTGGAAAACCTAATCTATGATTATCGATCAGAATTATAATTATATAATATAATCGAAACCAGGTCTTTTGGGTATTATTCACAGACCTATAATACTGTTCTATCGCACTGACTTATGATTTATCCGCCGATGTGTACCCTTATATTTAAGCTTTAATTAAATATTAGCAATTCTTAGAATATATAATAAAAAGCATTGATAATAATACAATCATTGATGAATTCCATTGCAATGTATTTATATAATACCTAAAATTAAAAATTAAAATTAATTAAAAATTTAATATTTTTATCACTGAATTAAAAAATATACAGTTTATATATAATATATATATTTATTTATGCTTAGAATATATATTTGTATAAGTCTGTACTTCGAGCTATGGAACGCAATGTCCGAGCGGCTAATATACCGCAATAAGTTGTTAATTTGCTACGTTCTCAAACTTTACAGACACTGCTTTTACAAATTTTATGTATAGAACTGAAAGCAGTAATTTCAATATAATATATACATAGAAGCCGAAACGTGTTTATATTCTTATGTATTTATTATATTTGAATAGACATTCTACTAGTGAAATATCCTACGAAGAAGTCGTATTATTGCTGTTAGTTCAAAGTTTATATCATGATTTTTTTTATTTTTATGTTGTGATGTGTTTCAATTAAATCTGTTGCTTATTAAACCAATACGTTCAAGTATAAATATTTTATCTATTTAACGGTACCCACTTGGTTTAATTCACTCTTAATTCCATCGTTTATCTAGACGACGATTGACGTCTGTCTTCAGACACTTGATGTGTATCGTTAAAGCGATAATTTATTACTCATAGAAATCTACTCGCGTTTCACCGCCACATATCGGAAATATTATACTGTATTAAAAAAATAAACTTATAAGCCGGCTGAAAAATATGGTGTGCAACGAACTTTAAACGGATTACGGCCGTTCTCCAGACGTATGGGATGGGTTTATGTGCATTTTATAGGTAGTTGGTAGTGTGCAATATGCACTTTCGAATCGAGTGAAGCTCAACATTTTTTTTATGATAAGATATGAACTAAATTGCTGGAGACGGTCGAGCCAAGTGCTGATTTAATTTATTAGACTGGAATTCGCATTGATATATCTCGTTCGTTCAAAAGCGACGTGATTATCATAGAAATATCGCTCACGTATTCCGATGCTCAAGTTTTCATTCATTGAATATGTATTATGTATGAATTTGGAAAATTTATGGAGTTTTTATTGATAAAAAAATATCTTTAAATTCTCAGAAAGACGTCTATATATTTTGCTGAAATTTTTATATATAATATTTTTAGGTGTACAGTTTATTTTAACAACATATAAACACATATATACATTATCGTATATTATATATTACAAAAATGTAAATTCCGCTATCAGGCAGTGGTGTAAAAATAGCAGGTCTTGGACGTCGAAAAGTCTTCGCTGGAATGTCGAGTGGTATTATTGCCAGTTGTGATTTAAGACGTCCGGAAAATTTATCGCCCGCAATTAATCGCTAGCAGTTTACCGCTGCGTCAATTGATCACATAAACATATTATAGTCTACAAATGATTGCTAACATATTTTATCGCCGGGAAAAACATAATATTTATTAAATTTTTTTGTTGATTTTAAATTGACAATAAGGTATTATTTTTGGAATTAAATGCGGCTAAAAATGAGAGTTCTATGCTAGGTATATATTTATTGGGAATATATAATTGAATTATAAATAATTAATGATCTATTATTACCACAGGTTAGAAATTTGGGGCTATTGTATGTATTGTATTATATAATACCTACTTTTTCTTTGAATAATGGATTTTTAATCTTTTTTGTGATACGTTTAATTATTAAATTACATATTTCCATACATTTTTTTTGTACTATATGTTAGTATTCTCTGTTCTGTGGGGAGCTATTTATAAACTTTTTATGATTTGCCTAATAACATATTGCTTCTAGACGGTAAAATATGCTAGCAATCATTTGTAGAATATAAATGATGCGGCTGTAAACTGCTAGTGATTAATTTATGGCGGTGAATTGAGGGCGAACATTTTCCTATATTTGTGATTTCGGTAGAGTGGCTCCTTGTGACTCCATGGCGTCTCATCGCGTCTCTGTTGCTGTGGCTTTGTGGCGTATTTCATACTCTGTCTTTTTAGACTTTTTGTAAATGTGATCGGTAACCAAAGGGTACAAAAACAATAGTATTATGCGCAATATATGTATTGTCTAGTGCGCATCCTTTCCGAACAAAGAGTAGTGTTTTCGGTAGCTCTTATGGGCGAAGAAGGTCTTAAATGGATGTGCTATTAAGTGGACCATTCAATATTTTTAATTATTAACGCAACTATTTAATCTGAAAATTTATTTTCCTTTACTGTGAAAATACTGTGTGATCTTACTTTTATGGCGTGTTTTCGTTTTTTTAAATGGTCGTTATATTACATTTAAATTATAATAAATTGTTCAGGTGGATAAAACCTTACAGGTGCTAAAAAGGTCATTAGAATATTTTTTAGTGTCAATTTATAAGTTTATAAAAAGTCTGAATAAACCAACCCACTTTAGTTTATTTAATAACGCAGTTGTTCTTCATAATTATTGTTGTGATAAATACTATTTACGCTTGAAATAATCGTTAGAAGGACCTTTAAATTTTAATAAATGGTGCAGTTGGTTTAAACCCCCCTCCACACCTTCACAAAGAATATTCTTATATAAAAATATTTCAACCTTATAATTAAATTGAATTACCATATTGAAGTTATGGCGAAATTCATTGCTTGTCAACAGTTTTGCTTTGACAAAATTATTTTTTTATTATTGATTATGTTAAAAAATGCTACACGCACATATTTAATAAATTAAAATCGGTTATTTTGCTTCATATTGTATCTTATACATGTTGTAGCATAATCTCCTATTTTTGATATAGCAGTTTTGTGTTCGAGTATGTTATTGAGTATTTTTTTAGAAATCTGTATTAATGTATTATATATAATAAAATAATATAAATAAATTTGACTTAGTTAATATTGTATTTGTTGCTTAATACAGAGCAATCATATGTAAATACTGGGCGTATTAGTTTCTTTATATATGGTGATTTATCTTTATAAATATAGTAAAGATCATTAGTTGAGCACTTGAATATATACCAAGGTATTCGTATGCACACTATTCGTATAGGGATCATTTTCTGTTGTAATGTTGAAGACCAGAATTAAATACATTTATAAGGCCCATTTAATTCTGGTCTTCTAGAGACAGTAGGATAAATTTTTATTACAAATGTGGCATTTTCCCAGTGCGCCATAATTACCACAATACAAACAATACGTTTATTATAGATTATTTACAAAATAATATAAATAAATAATAGTGCATACCTAAACTAAATAAGCACTGTCTCATCATATCATATATTATGTTCTAGCTCCTCATAAATATCGCCGAAAATATCATTGTGTTTGGCAAGCTTTTTCATCGGCCGTATCTACTATGACCGAAACTTGCAGAATTTGCTCGTTGAACAAGGGTCCATTATTTATTATTGTTTAATACTTAACATGTGTACGTCGCAAATTTTTGTGAAGTTCGTGTTACGTTTTTGTTTTTATTGTTTCATTACGCAAAGATTTTATTTCAATAATTTCAATACTTTTAACGCAATTAATTCATTTTAATTTTAAAATTAATTCGTACAAAGCAAACGCTGATACGGATCTGATATTTATGTAATTTGTTCCAAACATTATTAACTATTGCAGTACAATAAACTCGATAAAATTATGCATTTAAAATGTTCCATATTTTTTTCTGAATTAATTCAATCGCAGCTAATCATAATTCTAGTGATTTAAAATGATCAGTAATACGCACAGCATCGAGTTATTTAAAAAGTTAAACGATTATGAAAGTAATTAAAGATTAATTAAAATAATTAAAGATTAATTAAAATAATTATTATTAACTAATAATTAATTTTTAACAATTAATTGATTTTTTGTACTAATTGGTTAGATAAATAAATATAGGTAAAAACCGAGAAAAAATACAATTATATTTAAATATTCGAATACTTCATCATTTTTTATTCAATATTCGAATAGAGAGTGTACTACTTTGGCATCTGTGCTTGGACCACTACCGTTACCAGTACTTGAGCCATACGAGTCCAACCCAATGGGCGGGCACCCAGCTGTTGACGGCCGGGTGAGCGGGATTCACCCCCCGTATTTATCAGAGTTTTATTAGTATTTTGTTCATTAGATACGTTTCGTTTTATTAGATACGTTCTCTCGTTGATTCCCTGCATTGCAAGCAATGCATGCATTAGCATTTCGTTTCGCTTCATCCTTGTTACAACATTCGAATAGTTGAGAACCTTAACTAGATGGCTCATGCTGAATGAGCGTTCTCGAGCGCTGACGTCATAGGGGACTAAGAATAAGGGACGCAATCGCGACTTTCTAGGCCACTCTAAATAACGCAGTTGAAAGTCATAACATGTGTGTACTAAAAACTTTATAATTTGTATTATTTATTTTTATTCCTCGTAATTTACTCATTAAACTGAAAGTTCATACCCCGTTGAGGCGACCACTCGTTGCATAAATCACATAATTTATCTTACTTTTTTTCGGTTGCCTCCTCTGGTCCGGATTCAAAACTTTTGCTTTGACTCCCAAATAAGCTAAAGAGAAACTAAAGAGCGTCGCGGCGTATGCATATGTGATTTTTACGAGGGAACTCTCCGCCGTAGTATCCGCTCGACTTCCGCGATGCAGACGATGGAAATTCGATTACGTCTAAGTAATGTAATTTATCGGAAAATCCGCTGAAAATATTTTCGTCGATGCACTGCTGCGAAATAATATTTTCCTGACGAAAAATCTCGCTTTTGATATGACCCCTAAATATTTTACGTGTCGATATTTTCATGACCTTTTACCGAATCGCTCACGGAGACGTGAAGCTTTATTTTGTTATGCCCGAAGAATATATTATTTATTTATTTTATCTCCCTGTATTTATAAATATGTAAGAAAGTTAAGCGTCCCATCAACCTGTATTTTGGCGATTATTTCGAGAACGGATTGTCTGACTGGCATTTAGTTTTTTGTATTTGAGCAATACCAATGTTTGATATAATCATTTAACAAAGTTACTATTTATATATATTCTCAATTGGCATTATAAAATATCTAGGTCGTCATAAACACAGACCGGAGTCATCTGTTGCGATTTTGTGAGCTTGATTGTTAGACGTTTTAATAGTCCATAATTTATTACAATGATGACACTGATTTATATACTTTGATTTTAGTACTTTCTTGGTAGTTGTTGTGCTTACACCGTTGTAACGCATTGGGCTAATGCCTGATTTGTTACAACGGATGATTTAATATGAATAAATTTGAGTCGGATGGCTTAAAAGACACTTTTTTCTCTTACATATTCCTCTGTTACTCAGATGTATTATATATAAAACACGGTTAGGCTAACAATAAAAATCTTTCTTGCGTCGGATCATTCAAATATCAATCCATTACCTTATATTTTTAATATGACTAACAATTTAATAAGCGCTAATATTCGTCTACATCTACAGGTCAAACATCTTATATATAATTGTAAAATATCTCATCACAAAAAACAATATTAAACGAACAAATCGTATAATGTTACTATTATGAAAATTCTTGTTTACATTTCTCGATTTTTTTGAGAACTCTTGAAAAATTTTTGCTAGGACGACGAAAAAAATACACTTTTTCCAGAATGGACGCAATTATTTTTTAACAGTATTAACGGAAAATCATAGTTAACAATTAAAATTATCTATTATAAATTCAAAAAGTTGATAAAATAATCAAAATACGTATAAGAATCGCCATGACAACTTTCAATTGGTCACAGCTGTATATGTACTTATATAGTATATTATTATAATATTAGAAATAGATAGGATTAATCAATAACACTGATCTTATTTGGTTGAAACATTTTTATTTTAAGATGCTTTCGTCACGTGATAAAACGTAATGAGCGCTTCCAAGTGTCTCGTTAATGATGGCGCACTAGAGGTTCATGAGCTTTTAAACTATGAAATTATATTTTTATATACTCATGCATGTTATGTATACGACCGTAAACGGGTGTTAACGTTGCGGGATGTGTTTTTTACGAGTGGCAATTTGGGTCGTTTTGGTCATTTAAAATTAAAAAAATATAATTTTACGATGAAATTCTGTTATATAAGCTGATAAAGTAAATTATTATGATTCTGTAAACAAAATATATGTATATACAATGTAATATGATACTTGAGAGTACTCAGACTAAATATATAAAAACAAATTTATACTGTAAAAAATAAATTTAAGAGTAAAACTTATAAGCATTTTAAAATAAAGTCATATTATATTCTCTCTGGTTAAATAATTTTTTGACGTCATTTATGATAGTAAAATATATTATTTAACATATTTATTTTAATAATTTTTTTGTAATAAATAACATGGCGTATAATATATTTTAATATTTTAAAGTTGAAATATGTAAGTATATGTACATCATTATCAGTAATTACACGAATGACTACTTGGCTTCTTCACAATGTAATCGTTTGATGGGCGGCGCACTTAGAAATAGCCCAAAGCACCCTGAAAACTTTCCAAATTGCCACTCCGGAGCGAGAAGGGTTAAAAGGCTCGCGCCATCGGAAGCTGCGCGGCGACTGCAAAGAAATAATGTCGTCGCGCTGGCGCGAGCTTTTAAAAGCTCCTTGCCGGTCAAATGCATTGTTAATGAGCTCCGGCCGTTGTTATTATCATCGTCGCGTGAAAATTTTACGCGTTTCTTCGCTCGGCACCTTGCGCATCGTTCAACAGCACATCTGCGACGAAAAATCAATATAGACAACCTTTGGCAATGGGCAGGAGGGGGACGAAGAGGGCGCGTGGGGCGAAATTGGGAGGGGCCCCGCGGGGGCTTTCGTTAGCCCTAAGGATAAATACCTTGGCGAGGTTGCGGGGATGCGTCGAAAGCTCCTTGTGTTTCGCCATCCGACGACGAATAACTTTTGCTTCGGCGGCGAAGAGGAAACGAGAAAAAAGAGAAAGCTCGCAAAATTTTGATCGAGTCAAGAAAGACGGGGTTCTAATCAAAGTTGCGGGTTTTAAAACTGCTGGTTGCGCTAGGAGTCGTTAATTGAAAACGTACCATCAGCATCCTTGCTTTGATTATACATATTATATAAGTATTTACGGTTCGTTTTAATCTCAGGTGGAATTATGTATCATTTTGAATAAATAATATAAAAATTACCCTTGTGTCAAAATAGTATCATGGAGCTTAATTGTTATTGTCTTTAAGGAATAAATATAATTTTTAATAAGCCGAGAGTACTTAAATTAAATTTGGAAGCTTCCAAGACCAAGTAATTATAGTGGCAGTCAAAAGATTAGGACATTTTATTCAGATTTATAAAATAAACGTTGAAACTACTAGAAGACATATTTACCTAACAGGTCTAAGACTCACTCCAAATAAAACTCAAAATTTATTGCTTTTCTTGAGTCATATCCTATAAATACCACATGACATGAGTTCACCATGCAAATGTCTTTGTCTATTTAAAATATTTCAGCTTAGTTCTACTCTTAACGTCCATCGCCCTATTAACTTCTGTTATTATTGTGCTTAAATTTAGTTATTAAAAATATTAATAGATATTGTATTTACGGAGAATAAAATCATAAAATAAAATAAAATGTAATATGGAGTGAAGTACTAATTGTGATCTGATGACAAATAAATTAAAACACAAGCAGTCAAGTTAGTTAAAAATATATCAGAAAACCTTAATTAAAAACACACTTATTCCTCAATTTACGCGGTTAATAAATACATTTTTTTTCAACTACTACAGATCAAAAATATGTAGAAACGCATGGATTAATGGCTTACTCCCACTTCTTGCACTTTATCTACATCTGGAACCTCTCCCACTGCCCATGCTAGGCACGCGTGTCGCTGAAGATTTTGCTCGTTTATTTTATATTTTAATATTTAATCGTTTTATTACAAATTTTGATTAAAGCGCTATTTTCTGGAACGTATCTACCGCGTAAATTGAGGGCTGAATGTAATGATACTTATGTTTAAAATAAACAAAAAGGCAATACAAATATGGTCTAGAAAATCAGTTACTATTTTTTAAATCTCACCGCTGTTTGTAGTATTATCATTAACTTTTGCACTTTCTATGCTTAGATTAGCTCGTTTAATAATTCATAAATAAAATGTTGACGTATTATTTATTTATTTTATTAATTTATTGAGCTAATATAGCTCATTATTATTTTACGTTCACTGTTAATTAACAGTAAAATAAGGAACTTTTTATTTAAGGATCATGTTATCCTATCTGGGGTTTGATAAGTTGGAGTTATTATTAGCTATGAACTAAAACTACTTCAACATACATTATCGTCGACTAGATTAACTGGTAAAATAAAATTATTATTTGAAAATATTTTAAAACCTGATCTGTAGCATTTAAGATTACATCAAACGGACATTCAACTGCTTCTATAATTAACACCCAAAGTTGCGACCGGAATTGGGTAGGGGTTGAAAAAGCACCCTTTGTACTCGAACCTACACACTAACACGCCCCATGTCTGGAACTAAAAAATATTTAAGTATTGTTAAAAAATCGTTTAAATTTGCCAATTTTAAATAATTTTCGGTTATAATTTGGTTAGGCTGATGGATGACTTTCGGTCATATGGACAAATTGGCTGCTGCGAAATAATAAACCGTCTAGAGCGGTTGATGGGTTAAACGGAGCTCAACAATTTCGGCGCCTCATCCCCTTCGACTGTGACGTCGTGTGATGGATATTAATTTTGTCTTGAACGGGAGTACAGCCAAATTTTATTTGAATATGTTGAAATGTCTTGTCATTGTCTTGAAAGGTAAAGTTGGTGATCTTAACGTCGACTGTAATTTATTTCATTTTAAATAACAAATTTTACTCTATGAAATTAACTAGTGCGATGAACCGAAATATGTTTGTGTAAAATATAATACAATAAAATAATTACTAAATTTATTTAATTTATAAATTTTGATATTTGCTGCTTCTCTGGGTTTCTAAGGGTTGTCTCCGTCGATATTAGGCGTAGCTCTGCTTAGTGCGAGCTTGGCTCTTGTTTATTTCTAGTCAAAATCTAAGTGGTTGAAGTGCTTTAAATGGATCTGTTTTTATAAGCTTTTAGATAATCTTTACGTGATGATCAAGGGTGGTCACAACTTAAAATTAAAATTGAAAGCTCATGGTTTTACCCTATATTTATGAATAATTCTTTCAAGATTATGATAATCTAATCAATGATAAAATTAAGTTATATTCATAAATAGATTAAATCGCTAGAAAACCGCTATGTACAAAATCGTCCACTAATATATAAATAAAACACAACTTGAACTTTCTTTTGTGGATAAAGTACAAATGCCATTTTTTACCCTAATCACGAGAAAACATATAGGAAACATTAATCTTAACGGCTTAATTGCCAACATCCATACAAATAATTAAAAAGTAAAATTTTGAAATCAATCAAATTTAAAAGAAAAACTTTTTATCGCCTCTCCTAAGTAAAATAAAAATATATCTTTAAAAACCTGAGCTTGCTGCTATTGCGGCTCTCAGATCGATATTAAATAGAATTAGTGTGCTCATTACAAAAAATAAAATATGAATATACAAACATTTAATTAGACATATTTTTTTCTATGCTTGCTTGGTGTGGAGTAGCAAAAAATTATATATTTTTTTAAATTATACATCATTTAAAATAAAATTATAAATAATACATCCTTTTATACTAATTAAAAAAATATATTTTACCCTACAAATAATATCAATTAAAAAACATTGTTATTTAACTATTAGAAAATACTATGAAAATATTTCACATAATTAGAATAATGTATTTTGGACTGCAATAGAAAACATTTATTAATTTAAATATAAACACAAAATACCGAGGCTCATGATGCTTTAGAGTTTGAAAAACATATTTCAATAGTTCCAAATCATTAGCTAAATGCATTGTTTTTTTCTCTTAAATTGTTAGTTTCTTCCTTTAAATGGTAACCATTCGCGTTTTAATTTTAATATATTGTAGCTAATAACAAAACTGTCAACATAAAATTATTATTATGGTATGTTTGTAAAATGAATTACCATATTATAAAAATATAAGATTAATAAAATTACATAAAAGTGCTATAAAACAATTTTTTGGCGCCAGAGGCGTGCCAAATTATGTGTATTTGTAATTCTTTTAACTTTGTCGAAATTAATCTTAATTTGATTAGTCAAAGCTGTTAAAGATCAAACACATAAAATTCATGCTTAGTAGATCCCATTATTTTTGACAAGACCATAATTTACTTACGATTAATCTAAACACTTCTGATACATTTAAATTAATAGACTTAAGAAAAATTCCAGACCAATAAACCCGAAAAGCTTATCAACTTTTATTTTACTGTGGTAATATATTTAGATATATGTATGTATGTACATACATATGTATAATATATAGTTGAGAAATATAATATTTCAACTTGATTATTAAAACTAATTATTTTGTAAATTGAGTGTCATGAACTTGTTACAACTGGCATAACTTTCTATAGATTATTCTCTAAATTTTGCCTTATATTACGTACATATACATACATATGTATTAGAATTATATATTTAATTTTAATGTTGTATTATAAATATTATAAATTTTGATGTCGGTATCAAACCATAATCTTTTTTATAATATATTGGTTTTATTAAACCAAAAGACAACATATTAAAAGTTTTTTTTTTTTAAATCACTTAGCTAAATAATTTATTATCTTAATTTGATTAAAATAAATATGTTATGACTGTCATAATTTGTTGTATTTACTAGGATCAGTTGTTTTTTTATAAATATATTACACTTTACATATATAATACATATGTATATTTAATTTAAATGCTATATTGTATTAAAGATTTTCATGTTTAGATCAAATTATATTGTTTTGTAATATTAAACCATGAGAAAAGAGGATTAAAAAAGTTTGGATTTTTTTTGAATCACATAAGGTTTATTTTTTCCCGTTCTATGTCTAAATATTGCAGAAAGTACCATAGATATATTTTGAACAAACACACCGTGTAATGTTCTATATCTAATTTCTAGGACAACACGAACAAGCAAAAGTTCAGGGTTTTCATTGTTCGTCCTTAATCTAGATTCAAGATCACCACCTCAGGATAAATTAATTCAATTTTCTTAACAGGCACACGTTTCCTTGTTATGAGAGGCGTCCGGGGGGAAATCACCTTATTTAACGTCACAAAAAGATTCACAGATAAAACAGAGTGAGTCCTCCTTTATTTATCTGTCGACGAAAGTTTACCGCCTACGAGATAATCCTAGAATTGATTAGCTAGTGCCGATATTTAGGCATGAGTTATAGTTGCAAGATTCAAGATTTTAGAGCTTCAGGAAATTATGTAGATTGCGCTGATTATATTGGAATAGTTTGCGAAGCACTTTTTGAGGGTTCGTTTGTGCAAGTATTTCGCTAATCGAATTCGCTCGAATATTTGCTCAAGGGTGGATAAATGCATGTGTATGTTTCTAAGTAAGTAAGTGGGAGAATTGGAAGCTTAAGTTTTCTAGTATCCGGAAATCTTGCGATGATTGATGTTCTTGAATTTGTACTCAAAGTTTATCCTAACGCTTGTAATATTATTATGCAGGTTGTTCCTTACAGAAATGTTAAATTCTTTCAGTTTTTAAGGATTAAAAATTGCAGCTAAATAGACGCCGAAAAATCTGAAAGCAGTTGATTTTATAAGCAAATAAAAAAAAATGTAGACGCCGCTGTTAGGCGGTGGAGTTGAAATGGCAGGTCTTGTTGTCTTCGTTGGAGGGTCGAGTTGTATTATTATTGGCTGTGTTGCCTGTGAAGCTGGTTTTGTGATGCCTTCTCGTGATTTAAGCTCATGAACCTGCTCGTGTGCTGCTGATGTTCTACATCTGTCTTCTGCGTCTTTTATCGCACCTCTCAATGTCACATCAGGGACGTCATTTGTATTTTTAACAAGGAGAGGGGGGCAAAAGTGGGCCATTCAGTAAACGTTTTTTTAAATTATTTTGCTTTCATTAAAATTCATAGTATTTAAATTCTCTGGATAATTTCAAAGGGGGGGGGAATTCCCCCCTGCCCCCCTCCCCCTAAATGGCGTTCCTAATTTTTGATTATTTTTAATGTGCTGCTGCTGTACGTTTCACACCACGATTTTATTTGAAACATGTTTCTCCTATTGATTTTAAATGTATTTTAAATAAAATATTTTTGAGTCAATGAGTCAATTAGTCAAATAAAAACATGTTGCTAGATAGATAAAAATGTTAATTTTGCACCCTGGTAATAACTATCAGACACGCTTTTTTAGTTGTCTATACTGAAGTGTTTTTTTATGTATTGTTTTAGTAATATAATACATTAACACAAATTACAATTATAATTTTATAGATACCGCATAGGCTAATAAATAGAAATCGGGCTGTTTTGTCATATTATACCAACCTTAATCCTCTGTACTAGTACCTAGCTTAATGTTATAAACCAATATTGGAAAATTAACTCAAATTTCTCCGATAAGTCCCCCTCGTGTTTGATATAAATAAAACATTAGCATTACCATAATGCGATCGGCGCCCGAATATTCCATGTACATTATATATAGGTACAGTATATAAAATATTACACATACATTGTCTATGTACACATATAGATAGAGATAGGACTGAGGAAAATTTGAAAGTATAAACAAAAAATTGTATAATCTTGGAAATGGAATCGTACGTTTCTCTTCTGAGTTTACTTACAAAAGGGATCCTTCTGCAGATCGCGCCTTGAGGGTTCTTATCTCGAAACCGCATCTGTAGTGCACTGTAAATATTGTTCACTATAAGTGAGATTTATGACACATCGATAAAGCGCTTTAATATTAAAATAAAAAAAATATATGATTAAAATGCGTATTTCCTGGTTTTTTAAATAATATAAAGTTAAATAAAGCACGATATATAATATTTTTTTCCTTCGAAAACATTGGTAATATAATTGTTTTAATATAATACATTATGTATATTCCATAACTGTAAAAGCTCCAAGTAGAAAAAGAAAATAGTTTAAAAATTGCTAAAAAATATTTTTGTAAAAATCATAAAATCGACTGTAAAAATAAGTTGTAATTACAGCAATGAGTTTTCAATATTGCTACTTTAACAAAAATATGTAAAGCTTTTTTATAATATCATAATTATAATTTCTAATTAAAAAGTTTTTCATTCATTAAATGCTTTTGTAATATTTATCAAAGTAAAAGTATTTTTTTTATAAATAAAATATAACTAAACTGATGATGTTTAATAAATAATAATACCGCACATAAATTATCTTATCTTTGTGGCAAATATGCACAAAACTATTTCACAGTCTTGTTTATCTTAGCCTTTAACTTTTAACATGTCATTTGGCCTTAATCATAACCACCCATTCGTCAAATTGGACTTTTGATCCTTACACCGCTTTTCCTTAGAAACTTATCACATCATCATATGTGCAAGTACGTATTCAGAAGGTGAATAGCTCGTTTCGCCATTATTACAGTTTAGAAGGCGCCATTACACGCGCGGCGGTTTCCTTGAGCTTTAGTGTAGAGAGAGAGAGTGAGCTTTTTTTACTCAGTTCCTTCATTCGGGCAAAAACGGAACGAGCACGTTTCTGTGCGAATTCTCGAAAGGAGGTGCTCGAGATACGCCAAGGGCCTGTTCTGGAATGCAACCTCGCTTTTGAGGTCCTTTGTGGAAATGTGACTCATTTAACCCGCACCTCCCCATAGTTCGCGGTTTCATTGTTCCAGCTCTGGCATGTGGGTCAACGAGATTTTTTTCGTGTTTTATAAACTGTATTGTAATACCAACTTAATGCTATTTTAATTATGATAATATAAGTCTCTACTGTGTGAATAATTAAAATAAATTTATTGTTTCAGGTATGTGCAACTCAATATGATTCAAGGGTGGTAGAGCTTAAAAGTCCATGTAAGTATTTGAAAAAAATAAGCAATATAAAAAGCTCCACCTTAGGCTAAAATAGTGGGACATTAATATGAGTGTGTTAACAAGAATATTGACTTAATAAAATGTGTTTTTTCTTTGGATTTGGCGGCCGCAGGGGCGTGATTTTGTAGCCAAAATAGATATCGAAAAATCTAATAAAAGTTTTTTTCATAAATTTATATAAATTACCACATACATATATTTAAATGTCGCTATCAGGTGGCGAATCTTCGCTGGCGTGTCGAGTTGTATTATTGTCGGCTGTCTCGTGTTTATGCAATGTACTGGTTCGTCTCTGCTGCTCTAGCTTCGTAGCGTCTATCACCGCGTCAAGTGTCACATATCTTAAAGTACTGGTTCAAATTTGCTCTGGCGAATTGCAGATGAGGATGTTTGCGGGCCAATTGCATCGTTTCAGTAACTCATGATTCATGTTTACGGCTTAAAAATAAATGTTCCTGATGTCTATTCCAAAGATCCGTAAAACAAGGAATAGAAAAACAATATTATTATGCGCAGAATAAAACGTATTGTCAATCGCGTATTCTTTCCAAACAAAAGGTAGTTTTTTTCAACAGTATTTATGAGTAATTAACGCCTCGAGACTATTAGGTGGTCCGTGCAATATTTCTTATTATTAACGCAATTGTTTGGTCACTAAATCTTTATTTTATTTTGTGAAATACTGGTTCTCAATTATTCGTAGTTAATAAAAAATGGATTAAATGTTCAAATATATTCGTATTTTTTTTCTCAGTTCTTACCGATATTAATTTATTTGATCAATTAGTGCAAAAATGCAATTAATTAATATTATTTAAATGAAAAATAATTATTGGTTGATAATAATTATTTTAAATAATCATTATTACTTTTATAATAGTTAAAATTTGTAAAATATGCATAGCACAAAGAATAATGCTTTATTTATTTTGGTCAGAAACGTATTTCAGCTTTTTTAAATCACTAAAAAATCTGTTTTAACCGAATAAACGCCAGCGACTCACCGGTGAGTCGTATTTGGATTATTTTTTTAAAACAAATTAATTAATTATTTACAATTTTTTTATTTTAAGCTCCAGTTTTGTTTTTAAGTAAACCAAGTATTTTATTTATTTATTTTCTAAAAGAGATCTGACGCGTGAAGAGAAACAACAGGTGACTCAATACATATTTTGCTCGAATTTATTGTGTACACAATAATGTTTGGAACGAATTTGATATACATAAAGATCGTATCCGTATCGGTGTTTGTTTTGTGTGGGTTTGCATATAAATAAAAGAACTAAACATAAATTAACCGCGATCGAATGAAAAACAACAAATACAAAACTGTAGCTCGAACTACACAAAAATTTATAATTCATGCCTATTTTTGAGATGAGTGTTTAATGATAATAAAATATGGACCTTTCCAACTTATGTTTCGTTCAACAAGGGAATTCTGCGAATTTCGGTCATAGTAGATACCGCCGATAAATATTCTATTCATGTTTTTTCGAAGGCGTAAAAGTATATTTTTTGGAAAAGAAGCGTCTCATTGTCTTGCATTTAAAAACAAAATAAAAGCGCATAAAGGATCATAGATTTTGGAACGAATCTAGTCGCTCTAGTATACAAATTGTTTCAATCTAAATTTTTTTCAAATTTCATTTGAGATAATATAAACGGATATTTAATCAAATATTTGAAATTAGATGAAAATCAAGCAAACAGTTTTGAATTTTTGATTGAGAACCCAATGTGTGTGGTCTTACTTTTAATGCGTGTTTCTTTTGTTTGAAGTTGTCGTTGGAATGACCCCTGAATTATAGCACATTGTGCATTATATTTTATAAATCTGTTACATAATTATGTAAGACATTAATAAATATATGTATATTTTAGCTTAAGCTTATTATACATATTAGAAGAAGAAAAAAATTAGAGCTTACTTTGATTTGAGCTGAATATTATATAATATGTATGCGTGTGTTTCATTATGTACCACGTTTAACATCATTCAGCACAAATATTTACAGAGAAGAATTCTTATTCAGATTATTTTTGGAATTCGTCTATACATTATTTATATAGAAATTTACTTTACGAAACCCACAAATGAATTGAGTATTCTCATACGTAAAAGCTTTGCGTTTTTGTCGTAACCTTGGTCGCCCCCGTAATTTGGTAACATTCCAGCGCAATTCTTAACATTCGGCCAAATCAGATTTCGCGTAATAACATTTTATTTATACGCCGATGCACAAATTATGTGCATAGAGTCTTCTTGTTGTTTTTCCGGCGATATATCAAAAATCGTAAAAGTTTTCTGGCCCGCAACGAAGCAAATACTCGCAATTTTACTTCTTTTAATTTTGGAACATTGGCAAGGAAGAAATACATAACTTTCAATACGACTAATCTAGCAGAAATATTTTATTTCTTTGACATTTTTAGATATAGATATAATTTTAAATAATAATAATATATCTATATTGTATAGGATGATTTCTTTCGTTACAACTCTGTACAAAACATTTATTCTGTTTGTTACATTCTTGTTTTTTAGTTATAATATTTGAATCATACATATAAGAAACATTGGTTTATGAGCTTAAGTCGTTTCGAAAATGTGCTCTTATTCAAAGCAAATTTTCCCATAAGAAATTATGAAAACTAGGGCTTATTAGTTTTAAAATCTAAAAGTATTGTTATAAAAATTATTATTTTAATTTTTATAATATAATTTAATTTAGCAATTATTCATATCAATATGACTACTGTCTATCTATCACTGATAGCTCAATGAAATATTTTTTTCCCGTGGAACATTAACTATTGTAGAAACCTACCAAATGACATTTGCTTTTGCCTTCTTTTAAGGATTTGGCGAAAATGTGACATTGCATTGTCATTGAATTGATTCATCTCTGATGTTGCTTTTCCATCTAATTTTGCACTGTTTCTTACATTTCACAGATATCCCTAATTTCATTTGAAGTGGGTGTTTTTTCTTCTTCTTCTCAGACGAAATCTGTTGCTCGCAATGAAAATTTATTAGTTCTTCGGTGTTCCGTTTTTTTTTTGTGTATTGTAGTATATATAAATAAATTTTATATTATAAATACTCTGACACTCATCTCTTTTAGTTTGAAGACCGGAGATGACGGATGGCAATTAGACACAGAATAAGCCGAGGGTTTTATTTACAATTTAACGGGGCGCGGGTCCGCACCGGCGTGTGAGCCCGCCAGTGTTGCCACGAAGAGTATCCTTTAATGAGTTACCGCCAGCACTAAATAAATATATATAAATAGGCCCCCTTATACCAGTATCTTAATATATTTATTTTGCATTAAAATATAAATATTGCAACTATCTACAATCGATTATTTTAAGCCCCTTAATTAAAAAAATATCATGGATTAAAAATATCACTACGGATTGGCTATCATGTTCAAAATGTCAGTCGTACCAAATTGTAAAATACGACTTTATGAACGATTTTACTTTATACGTCTAACACAAAAGCTTATCAGCTCTTTTAATGGCTCTTAAAACAATGAGTAATTATTATTGCTTCGTAATAAATTACGGCCGCTTTATCTCGTTGTTGCCATTTTATAACATTTCGAACATCAAACAATACTCTATGGGTGTTTTATGGTTGGATTTTGGTGGATTTTTCATAGTTTAGAAAATGATTATGAATACATTTTATGTTACTAATATGTAATTTATTTTTGCCATTGAATCATATTTAATAGTTTTTGATATATTGATTATTTTATATTTATTCAAATATTTTTTATGACTAATTTAATTTTGTATTAGCAGTCAGAGAAATAAAAAAAGTTTAAATAAGCTGATTAATATGCATTATATATTTTTTGCAACAAAAGTATAATATTTGAAAATTATTATTTAACATATTTTTTCATTATTTAAATTGTATCGCTTCTTCGACACATCCACTTAAAGTGTCAACGTCTTAATAGAGAAATGATCTAGATTGAAAAACAATTTATTGTATTATGCGCAGTGTAGAATGTAGCGTTTGTCTTTTCCAAACAAAGAGTAGTATTTGCTGCGGTGTGTTCTGCGATGCAATTGATTGGACTCAATATCCCATCGTCCGGGATTTTTTCGTTGAACTTTGCTTGGTGGCCGGGCTATTTTGCAGAATAATAATGGCAAACAATTATCTTTCTTAGTAAATTCCTTAGAACCTGTAAACCAATTAATATATAATTTAAATTTTGTATGTAGCTTCCTTATGATTTTCTCAGTGATCTTTTGTCATTGTGATTTTAATTAACAAAAATATTTTCAATCACCACAAAATGGACGAAGAAGATGAAGCCTTTTTGAAAAATTTTTGAGACGCGTTGTCCAATGTCCCCAGTGATTGTGAATACAGTGATATGTGCGAAAGAGATTCTAATTCAAGTGTACGTGAACATAGAGCGCGTGTGATGAATTTAATTTTATTCAGTAATGGTGAGTGTGATTGTGATATCGCAGAAGACTGAAGTGAATCTAATCCAACAAACGATAATCAAGATTTCCAAGATATTACAGGGGAACAAGTTTTTCTCAATAATAGTGAAAGCATCGAAAAAGTGGCCAATTTATTTATTAGCGATGGTTTGTTTGAAATAATAGTTTCGTAAACAAATTTATATCATCGGCAAACATCTCACAAAAACAAACAAATAGAAAAAAAATCTAAATCGAGGCACCAATATTTCAAAAAAATTTTTTTATTAAAAATGCAACAATTTCAAATAGTTGATTACTTTTTAGACAAATTCAATAATGTTTACAAGGTAAAGAAAAACATTTCCTCTGGATGAGGGAATGATTAGGTAGATTTATTTTTCGGGTATTCAGTCCTCAACTAAATATGGAATGTTGAATAGAATGCTTAGCGAATCAGATACCGGTTATATTTGTGATTTTCAATTATACACCGGAAATGCAGGAAAATTAGTAACCACGGCGATGAAAGTGTTAAACCCATATCTTGACAAGTTGCACCGTGTTTATGCTGACAATTTTTAAAATGGCGTATTGCTCGAAAAATATTTATTTTTACGGAAAACAGAAATTTGTGGAACAATGCGGAAAAATAGTGATCTGCCAGAATCTCAAAAATATAAAATGAAGAAACGTGGCAAAAAAGGTAAAACGACTATCCAAATTTGCAAAACAAATATGAAAAGAGATTTCAAAATGCTATATAGTTTTCATAACAGACAGATGATCCAAAAACCAGAACGACCGGCCTTACATTATATATGCCTCAATATAATATAAATATATAAAATATTTCAAAAAACAATAGAATAAACAAAAAAATGTTTTTTTTTTCATTTATTTCAATGTGCATTGTTTTATTCATTCAGTGTATCAAAATTTGACTCGTAACAGCAAAATTAAATTTAAAGTTTTTTTTTGAGTAAGAATAAAGGGTGGATGCAGAATTCAGTGAATATATCGATTCTGTAGACATTTCACCAGTTACTACCACATCTTGCTGTGCCCGTGCTATAGATCCACCAGAAAGGCTTTCGGATAAGCCGAAAAATCATCAGCCAATAAAAATAAAAAGTGTGGAGATATATGTAAGAAGAACATGTCGTGTTTGTTCTGCACATGGAATAAGGAAAGATACAGCATACACGTGCAGAAGTTGTGAAATTTGACGAGTGTTTTTATACGTATCAAAGAATATTGAAATAGATAAAAAAGTGTATTTAATAAAAATAAATATAAATAGTGATATAGTGGGTTTATAAGTGTAATGGTGAAAATAAATGTGTCCGTGGCAGTTGTAAGCAGAAAAAGGACGCCGAAAAATTTGGTGAGTGCAAATTATATTATATGTATTATAAACGGATATTTTTTATGAATCGTTTATACAAAAATTTATAGAAGCATTTAAACATACATATTATTAAATTAAAAATAACTAGCTTGTAACTATTGCAAACATTTTCAATTTACACAAAATATTAGGAATGAAAAATACATATTTATTCCTTCATGATTTTATTCCTCAGAGATTCTTTAAAGCGCAATAATATTTTTATATTTTCAATTATTTTACCTAATACGGTGATAATTTATCCGAATTGTAGCTTTTCTCCCCTGGTTTAATCTGTGAATCATCACGATTTATTAAATGGCGAGGAAATTTCAAAATAACAAAGCCCAATAAATGTGTTTTTAAACTGGTTTTATCAACAGCAGGTAATCTTATAGATTAATATCGCCAATAATATATATTCAAATGAAAGTTCTACAGTTTTCTGACCAACAGTACTTTGCGAATCTATGTTGATAATTCCGCAATGTGTTTCTGTTTAAACTGAAATAATAAAAAAATCGTATATATATTTTATCGACCCCATAATACATTGGAGCCAAAAAAAAGGAAAGAAAACTGATACTGAGAGCATAACACTATTTGTATAATAAATAAAAAAAATTGTTCCAAACGCTTATTACATAAACTCCATTTTTAAAAATAGATTTCTCAAAATAAACCAATTTTCATAACATTCTTAAAAATCTCAACATTCATTCATGTATTTTTTAATGTTCTCATAAAGGTTAGAAACCTCTTATATTTTTTATACATGTAAGATTTATTTTATGTGTTAACATGGTTTATTTTGTATAATTTTATAATTTACGTACAACTGTAGAGGATTTTATAATTTTTCGTGCGAATCGAATCATATACATATTTTATATGCATACATTATTTTACTTTAGTTTGATTTTAAATTATTTTATTAATACTTGAAGATATGATATTTAATAACTATTATTTTATTAATTTATTTAGCTAATATAGCTAATTTTTAATACACAAAAAAACCCACACCTCCGTACAATATTCCCCTGGCCGTACTCGTTTTCTTAAATTGTGTCTATTTTTAGTATTAAATCTATGTACATCTTTATTTATTAATAAATACTTTTGTAACATATATAAATACGAAAACATTAATCTTCAATATTTGTAAAATATCTAACCATTCCAATCTATCAATCATACTTTTATTTGAAACTACTTTCATTGCCCTATTTTGTAATTTTTGTAACATTGTTTTATTTAATTTATTAAGCATAGATAATATTATTGCATAATTATTAAATTGAAGCAATATAATACTATATATTTCTCGTCCTATATAATAAACATATTTTTCTACTATTATTTTTAATATGTAATTACAATGTTCCTTAATTTTTTTTATCTACAATTACTCCTAAATATTTTATTATATCAAACATTTATTAAATAGAATTATCTATAAATATTTTTATATTGTTTATAATTGATAAAAATACAAATATTTTATTCGTACTCTTGGCAAAAATAAATAAAATTGTTATGTAGTGTTATTAATGATAGACTTTGATGCTTACTATCACTCGTACTGCATCAATAATAATAATATCTGCTATTGTTATTATTATTATTATTATCAGCTAAAAACCATTTGTGCTAAAGCTTTAAAAATGCGATGTTAGGTTCAACTAAATAATTGGAACGATAAACGCTCTGCTCGTTTACTATTTTAAAATCAGCAGTGTCTCCTACGAGATTTATGAACGCAGATAAATTTTTGAGATCCCCAGATTCCGCTTCCCCCTCACCTCGTCTTGGTCCAGACGAGTTTATTGATATAATCAACGGGGTCGGAGCCAAGCTTGCACTTGGCAATCGGTCTCGGAGGAGGATACAGACGAAATGCACATCCGAATTATATTCCATTATATGGCTGAAGGGTAGCAGGATATTGTGTATATAACGGACGATAAGGCTTTAGTGGCGGTGGCTTTGTGAAGGGCGATCCTGTAATTTTGTAAGTGAAACAAAGGGCAGTTAGCGTTATCGGTCACGTTCGACTCTTATTAATTAGTTGATGGACGGGGGACGCATACATGAGCTCTTTGGATATAAGCTCTTGTGCTTTTTTCAGCTTTATTGTTATGAGCTTTGTCTTTATGGCGTTTATTTTATACAATGAACTTCAATAGCGCGATCCCTTTGATCTATGAGCTTTCATAAAACTGATGAACCTTTTCAATATCCTAATTAAAGTATATAAAAATGCATTTATGTTTCGCTAGAAAAATAAAATAAATCGTTTTATATATAAAATCCCAAAAATATAATACATGTTTTATTTGTTTTTTAGAAATCGTAATTTTTATTATTCAATCTCTGTAAAAATATTAAAAATACTTAAAAAATATGATATATAAATTATTTAAAACTAAGTTTTGGGTTCTTGAATATGGATTTTAAAATTTAAAAAAGATGTGCTGCTGTCATTGGTTTCTGTTAGCACCAAAGTTTATAAATATCGGGCCATGAGGCATTCTTGATTATTCCAGAGTTCTAAAATTTTTTTATTATAAGCTTTTCACATGTTTCATATTTTATCATTATAAAACTGTATGTTTTTTTGTGAATTTATAGTCTTTGAGGTAGATTTTATTATATAGTACTTTTTTGTATTGACCCTAATAGACATTTCATATTCAGCAGCTAAACGGTCTACAATTTGCGCAAACAATTTACTTAACATGTTACAGTCCATTCACGCGTTTTTGCGTGATATTGAAACTGAGGTATAAAAATATCGTGCAAACGTAATAAATATTTAATCTTGTATTAAATCAAAAGATTACAATGTAACATGATAAAATATCATAATTTGTCAAAATATATACATTTAAAACTCTGCGCAAATTACGAACCGTAATGTGTTTATATTAATTATTTCAAAAAAACTATTATACAAAAAATCTCTTTTATCACTAAATTTGTTCTTACAAAATGTATTTTTAATTCCATTTGTAGTTGACCCTTTACACAAGATGTTTGTAGAGAGTAATTGCACTAAATAACTCTTAAATGCTTTCAGACTATTTATTATAGTATTTTAATTAATTTACTTATTAATTAAAACTTGTACAACACACATACTAGGTAAAAGCGACTGCTTTTTTGTCTTTGAAGGTTGTTATTTGCGTCGATTTGATGAAAGCACCGATTAAATGTGAGTTCGGGCAAAGTGTTTTTTTATAGTAGCGTTCTCGCTTTCATATAATTGTAAAGAATTGAGAATATGGACGATTTAGGGCGAAATTGTTTTATTTTTATATATGATATTCTTATTTTTATCATGATACATTTTATCTGGATTATGTAAAAATGGCAACAGTGGAATTTTTATTTTCACTACCTGCTTGCTCGGAGACGGTATTTTGTGCTACTCGTCTTAGATAGCATCTAAAGATTGTCTTTAGAGTGCATTATGTTTTGTTATTTGCTTAGATAGAACAGATTTCGTTTGAACTTTAATTCCTTTTGGCAAAAAGGATATATGCATAGCTGGTGTTTTATTGTTCTTTGCTCCTTTGATCAATGCCGCTAAATCGGCGTTTATTTGCATATGCAAGGAACAAATAGTTTTTATAATTTGCATACAAATTCATTTAACAATGCACCTAAAATTAAGTTTTTTTTTCTGTCAGTGACATATATATATTGTGATATCGATCTGTTTTAAGTACTTATCTACATTTTTATCAGCATAACTTTTTTGACAAAAGTATTTTTAAACACATGCCGCAAAATTCTGATCGCTCACTCAATTTTTTATCGATGTTTAGACATAAAAGGGCGAAATTCCAACCCTAGACCCTTCCCTTTGCCACCTACCTAATTACAACCCCTGGCGCGAATGCGTTTAATGGTTATTTAAGGGCTTTGTTCTGCGTCCACCGCGACGTTCCTCAGACCACTTGTAATATCACGCAAATATAGTCCTTCGCACGTACAATATGTAGACATACATATTACATAGTGTCATGTGTGGTTTGACGTTGGTTAATAGACTTGATAGTTTTGCGGCCGTGAACACATATTTATATTGAATAATGACTAGGCACACATACACTGATCAATTAGTTATCTATCGGGGCTCGAACCCTTCCCGTTCAACGGACGCGTGTCTATTGTATGTAAATTGATGTCAAAACCTGAAATCAAGCGTGTGTATTTAGTTAGACGGGATGTAGATGTTTTTGGGTACTAAAAGTGAAACTTTATTGTATTATATCGGACTGTTTTGCAATTGTTACTAGCTGTCGGTCCCTCACTATCGTGAGGTACCGCAGCTAGTGAGTACGAATACCGGACCCTCACATTTTTGGGTTATAAATATTTTTTTTTACTTCCGTTTTAGTATTTATTTGTTAAACTTTGATATTAAAACTATTTTGTATTATACACAAAATACTAAATCAATCAGGGGTTTAAAATTTTTTTTTTAAAATAGTGGTATAAAATAATTAAAATATTTAATTTCTACTTTTATCGATAACAACAAAAATATAAATATAAGTAGAGTAGTATTGCTAATATTATGAACAAAAAAGCGTTGTTGATATGGCTGCTATTGAAAAAAAAGAGAAAAAAGTGTCGCATTTTATTGGCCCAATAAAAAGAGCCAGAGTTTACTTAGCACGAAACATATTTGATATTTATTCAAAGAAATTTCCATTTACTTTTATACACTTATTTTAACTTTCTAAAGGCTTTTAAAGCTGTCAGAAAAACGTCTCAAAAAATGATAAAAACGATTTTATATACGTACATATATGTACAGATTTTTAATAACCAAATGAATAATGTTATATTACGATATATATGATAGTATATATACCATATATTTCTATAAAAAAGTAGTTTTGATTTCTCGACTATTTTGTATGGATTATAATAAATAATCTATTGTACAATAGATTTGAAGCGATATTTATATAAAATATGCTTAAATATTATACGATATATAGATTTATTAGGACGAAATTATGAGAGTATCAGATCGCATAAAAATAATATAATTTAAATATGTACCTTATCCCTTGAGTAACGCGGTAGATACGATCCAGAAAATAAAAAAGATTTAATAGTATTTACGGGTACTTTTTAAAGTCTTTAAATAATAATGTAAACGAGCAAAATCTTTAGTGACACTTGTGCACTCCAAAAAGCACAGGATAGTAAGTGAGAGAGGTTCCAGATGTAGGTCAAGTGCAAGAAGTGGGAGTAAGCCATTAATCCATGCTTTTGTATACCGCTACGCTACACGTGTTTGATTTATAGTATTTAAAACAAACGTTTTTTCTTAACCACGTAAAATGAGTACCACGTACATTGAGGGATAAGTTTACTTTATACAGAATGGATCATATAGATTTTAAATAGTATATAAAATAAACAAGTATATCTAAAAATAAGTGGCTTAGATTTTTACAGTTTTATTTTAATCACCTCAGACAGATTGGCGTCGTTTTATTGTTTAATATTTTTATTCATCAGGAACGATGTTTCAAAACATTTTTTTTAAAGTATCTTAAAATAAAATAGTTAGAAGTGTTCCATTTATATGGAATTGTGCCTCTTAGTTTTAAGCTCTGGGTTTGGTATGATCTCTTACTTAATTCTAAAAATAACAAGGTACTCGAGTTTTTTAACGTGCGGGTACCCGGGTACCCGGTTCAGGATCTATCCGCGTCGGAATTCCTACTTGTAATTCTATGTGTTTGTATAGTTATAATATTTTTTATTACAGTTTTTCTTATTTTCCTTAATTATTATCACAACAAACCTTAAAATAATACATCGTTGTTCATGGTTATATAAAAAATGTATATGTTTCAATATTATTGTATGTGATTTTTGGTTTATAAACAAGGCAAGATATGACTCAAGGTACATCAAGAAGGACACTATGAGTTCATTATTCCATTAAGAATTCACGTAGGTGACTAGATCATTACA